>NC_053155.1:5666914-5724112 GCF_016835505.1 Polypterus senegalus | reverse complement strand
TTCCAGCAGGATAGTGGGCCATGTCACAAAGCCCAGATCATTTCAAACTGGTTTATTGAACATGACAAGGAGTTCACTGAACTCAAATTGCCTCCACAGTCCCCAGAACTCAAACTGTAGAGCACCTTTGGGTATGTTAGAAAGGGAGATTTGCATCTTTGATGTGCAGCTGCGTGATGCTATCATGTCAATATGGACCAAAATACCTGAAGAATGTTTCTGGCACCTTGTTGAGTCTACGCCATGAAGAATTACAGCAATTCTGAAGGCTAAAAGGAGTGAACCCGATACTAGCAAGGTGTACCTAATAAAGTGGCCAGTGAATGTGTATATAATAAGACATATAATATATATAAAAGACATATATATATAAAGAAAAAAAAAAACCTCAAGACTGAATAACAGAGAATGGCTGCTGTCAATCACAGGGTTCGTGGAGGCAGTAACTTGTGTTTCAGCCATGAGAATATTTGAGAATCCCACAGGTGTGACGTGAGGTGACGTGGAGATGGAGTTTCATTATTGAAAACTTGCCTGTACTTTTGTTGTAATATCAATACAAGTCCTGTTTAAATTTAGTCTGACATAAGGTGAGTCCTTGTTTAGGACTGTAATGTTACCCCCCACCTGTATTTGACACCTCCACCAGCTGTTTGGTCAGACGCTGCTCAAGGCCTTCACACTCCTCACATTAATTCATGAGGTCGCAGAGCATCAAAAAAGTCATCTATGGAAGTTCAAGGTCTTTGATTTCTTGTACTCATTTGACCAGATGTCTCCTTCTCTTGTAGGCCAAAAGGACCAAACCTGACCAATAGCTGCCAAGAAAGAAGTCAAAGAATGTCTATTAGTTTAAAATAAAACCAAACACATTGAGGCAAACTAGTTGGCTCCTTGTCACCTTGTCTGATTGTCCATCTTTGATTGTCTACTTGATTTCTTTTGTCTTTGGTGACCTTCAAAAGAGCAGACTTGGTGTTATGAAATGCTCTGAACCTGACTGGAGGGACTCCATTAGATTATCAATACCAAGGAGAGACAGAAGTTGAGATAAAACAAACTTTGCAAGAATTTAGAGAGGAATCACAATTTAGAGATAAGACAGAAAGAAACTCAGGTCAAGCCCATGTTTTTAAGCTTTATAGTAGGCACAGTTTGGGCAAGAAAGGGAAGACAAACAGAGTGAAACCGAGTAAAGACAAGTTGGGGACAACATAGAACTGAGGGAGGTGGTGTGAGAGAAGATCTCATCTCATCAGTTTTATCAGTAAAAACTCAAAAACTCCTCACATGTATCAGTGCCTACAGTACAGATAAGTGTGTCGGAGAACGGAGTGTAACTTATTGTGCTGAACAGAACTCTAGACATCTGATCATTGGTAGAAATATCACACAAGGGTTTGTCTCAGCTAATTTGACAGGCTGCTGGAATTCAGACAGATGGGTTTTCAGAATCTCCTAAGATGTCTGTCATTTATCTTTTTCCATCTACGCTCTGTTTTCCTACACTTCATTCTAAGAGTCTGCATGGAGTCGTTAAACCAGCGATGGCCTTTAGATATGGAGTGTCTGATTTTTACAAGAGCAACAGAATCAAGTATGGATCTGCATGTAGAATTACGAGGACAGAGTAACCGATTGTGTGGCACAAAACTAACAAGAGAAGAATTAACAGAAATATCAGAACAAATATATTTAGTGTAAGAATTTATAGCATGAAGGCTGATTCTTGAGACCCAGGAATTGCAATTTGAGAAGGTGCCACAGCACTGAGTATGACTGGCATTTGACCAAAGATACAGACATCTTCATTATTAATATCACTGACAGACAAACTAGATGATAAGATCAGACATATGACCACGGACATGAGTAGGACCGTTTACAGACTAAACAAGATTAAAATAATCAAATAATTGAATAAACTCTGTGATGAATGGCTCTGAAATACAACAAACTGAATGTTCAAATAACCTAAGGTCAGCATTTTATCAGACACAGTCATGACCAGCGACAATGAAAATCCCCTTATAAAATCTTTACATCATTTAGGAGTTCCATATAAAAGGGCGACAAGCACTGCACCTCTTAATTCAGCTTTTAATAATTGTATCTCTAAAGTTAAATATGTTTCAGTGGGAAGTGAGCGATATATAAGAACATTTCTAAAAACATTTGTCATTCTGTCCCCCACTACCAATAACCCTTGGCATACTAACAAAGCTACAGTCAGCAGTTGAAAGTTCTAACAGAGGTCTTAACTCACCAACAGCCAGCCAAGTCTCTGTTAAAAATAAAAAGTCCAATCCAGGAGGCACAATAGCATCATTTTAACTAAAAGTCTTGTCTTGTCATGCATGTGTTTGTGAGACTATCAAATATCACAGGCCGCTCTCAAAAATTACTTCAATTCTACTACCAGCCACAAAGAGGGATTGGAGTAGTCGGCAAGATTCAAATGCTGTTGGCGTACAAGTGGACCTCATTCAGTGCAAATCACTAGCAATGAGCAAATTGAGTTCTGTGGAAACAGCAACAACTGAGCAGATAATTGAGATGTCAGTAAAGATGAGCAAATCATTTAAAGTCAGTGAGAGGTAAACAAGGATGGCACAGTGAAGTATAAAAATCAGTCAGCAGGATACAAAATGGTCACAAAACAAACACTAAGTCATGGGGATTGTGTGCAGTGTAACAGAATGTCACTTCTTAATTGTAGAGATGTGACAAATGTGGTAATTAGGTAACTCTGTCAGCCATTAATCAGTCAGACGTTTGGAGGAGGTAAACAAAAGCAGATCAGTGAGGATAAGCGGACCTGAATGTGTAAAATGTAACTGTGGAGAGAATGGAGAATATGTGTTGTAATAGCAAACTGGAGGAGCTCACCCAGGTGCCCATCACAGAGATCATAAACACTACCAAGGTAAAAACTGCACACCATCCATGGGCATGAAGGCCAAGGCTAAGGTGGTAGACAAGGATGAGGAGTCCTAGCAGGGCACATCTAAACTAACACTCAGAAAGAGAGAATAACGGGGGATTAATTAATAGCAGCACTGGCACTCAGGTTTCAGTGCATCAGATCCTGGCCAAAGTGCCAGTGCACCCATTTATCATAAGAAGAGCACATGCAGCAGGCGCTAAAACAAGAAGGAATGACTTTCAAACACAACATCCAGATTAATGACGACAGTATGTTGAAAGGGACGCCACAAAGAGATCTGGCAGATTGAAATGTCTTGGAGTGACCTGAAGTGGGCTCTGCACATCCTGACCATAATCAAGATGGCTCATTAACTCCTTCACTTCCTTGGATTTCTCCATTTATGATCAGCAGCTTGTACAGGTGCCCAGTGTAGTCCATCCTCTGTGGCAGGCTTATCTTCCTGGTATGGCACCTGTTCAGCCCAGAGCCAGTGGGCACTACAGAGGATAGTGAAGTGGATGCAAAATATTGACAACCACAGCTGCCTGTTGTTCAGGACATAAGAGGAAGGCACACAGTTGTATTGTAGACATCAGCCATTTTGCACAGTCACCGCTCTCCCACCTCAGCTCTGTTAGATGGTAGAGGACCATCAGCACTGGCAGCAGGTTCAGGGACACATTTACAGGTGTTGAAGGCTTTGTCTGTTGTTTATATTCTTTTGATATCCTCTTTCATTTTTTAAGAATATTGTGATTCTGTGCAATTCACCATACAATAGTAATCCGATATCTCATTTGAAATTCAGCTGTAACACCATCGCCATTCTGTGTGGAGAGCTGTTCAGTAAGTCAGATAACCCAACATGCCGTCGTCACTTGAAGATACTGAATCATCCATTGGGCTAACAGACTCTCGACAGTCTTATGTAAGGACAACGTGAATACATTTTCATAAATTCTAAAGAAGCTTTTAGCAGTTCCTCAGATGGTACCTTTGAATTCTTCTAATTTTAGGTAGAACTGGGCCTTTTTTCCCACTTTTCTATTATGGGTAGATTGGGATTTTTCATGCTGAATCAGATAAAATGACGAGTGAGTGGTCTGCTGTAAAACATCATAGCAGTTTTCTCCTAAACAAGGCATTCTACTCCAAACAGGCCTGTAAGTAATTAGGAGTAATGGTGATTCTAAAACTCTCTTTCAGACAAAAAAAAAATGTTAGTATGGCCTGAGGACAGTCCTGAAACATGTTATAGTTCCTGAGTTGAGTGCCAATATGGAGTCTTTAGTGGCTCTTTTAGGTATCTGTCCTTGAAAGGACCACTCACTGTTGTCACACTATGGAGAATTCAATTGGCAGGCTTGTCATTTTTATTGGCTACCCCACTGCAGGCTCTGAAGCTGCTCATTTACATGAAGGAATGTCTGTTCATGGTGATGTAGACTCATCCCCAGACTGATGTAACTTGTCAGCACTGATACACGGTTCTCCCCTCAGAGTCTCAGTCGACAACATCTTGAAACCATGCATTAACTCTTCAAAATGGTGGAGTGGACTTCATTTTCATTGTGATCATGTGAAAGGTGGCCATGCTGCATCAGCAGGGGTCTTGAAAGCTTTGTTGTCAGGTGGCACAGCATTGGTTTTTAATGCTGCGCTTCTGTACGTTAATCCATCCATTATATGTGGGCAGGTGAACATCACTATGTGGATCTGTCCTGGTCTCTCAAATGTCCTCCTACACTGAACTGACAGTGCAAATGCCGTTCCAGGTCCAGATCTTAACTTTGTGGTTCATCCTTCATGACTGCACTGTAAGGCCTCAATGATATGCCAAATGCCTTTGCAGCCACTGTGGTTTCTCTAATACATCTGCTCTCTCTCTGGGTCAGGGAGTTCCATCATGCAGGACTGTGATCCTCAGACTGAGATGCCATCTTCCAGGAGCTCTCAAATATATACCGTCCTGGCCAGAAGAAGTGAGGTCTTGGTGGCCATGGCCATGTGTTCTGTTACAACTTGTTAAAGATGTTAATTTTATTACGATTTGCAGTTTAGCTCCATCTAGTGTGCATATCTGGTATTTTCCCTATCACCCCTTTGCTTCCTGTCATGTGACGTAATCAGGAAGTTAGTTTCGATTCAGGAAGGCTGCTGTTCCTGTGCATGGAAGCTCACCAGTCGCAGTCCTCTGTCATCTGACGACATCTTCATATTTGTGATATCATCGTCCACATGTATTACTTTACTTTAAAGTTACCTTTCCCTTTTTATACATATTAGCAGACAGAAGTTACTCCTTTAGAGGTGTATTTATGTATAATGGCACAGTAAGTTACATTTGAATGACATGTTTGTTATTTAATATAAAGCCACTTAGTGCTTTGTATCTTTATTCTCTGTTTTAGTTTCACCCTTTTAATCCCAATAAACCTGTGAACAAAGAAAAAACAGTCTATTGAGATTTGGATAAAGAAAGGTGTTTATTGGCCTGTCAAAGCACGTCGTCTGTGTGGACACCAGGACAGTGAAAGGACGGCTTTACAGCAGGAAGATAGTGCTGTGAATTCTGAACACAAATCACGGAAGAAAAGAAGTCACTAAAACCAGGTCGTGTGCTGAGGGTCTTGTGAGACGCTCGAGAAGATCTACTGAAGCAGCTGCAGCATAAAAACAACAACATTTATTTATAAAGAGCACTTTCATACAAGGGTGGCACGGTGGCGCAGTGGTAGCGCTGCTGCCTCGCAGTTAGGAGACCCGGGTTCGCTTCCCGGGTCCTCCCTGCGTGGAGTTTGCATGTTCTCCCCGTGTCTGCGTGGGCTTCATCCGGGCACTCCGGTTTCCTCCCACAATCCAAAGACATGCAGGTTAGGTGGATTGGCGATTCTAAATTGGCTCTGGTGTGTGGGTGTGTTTGTGTGTGTCCTGCGGTGGGTTGGCGCCCTGCCCAGGATTGGTTCCTGCCTTGTGCCCCATTTTGGCTGGGATTGGCTCCAGCAGACCCCCGTGACCCTGTATTCGGATTCAGCGGGTTAGAAAATGGATGGATGGACTTTCATACAAATGGTGTAGCTCATTGTGATTTACAAGATGAAGAAAGAAAGAAAGGTTTCTGTGAAATAAAAATCAAATTAGACAACACTAAGTAAATAAGAATAAAGTAAAGTCAGATGGCCAAGAGGATAAAGAAGATAGACTGGAGAAAAACACAAAATCTGCAGGGGCTCAAAGGCCAAGAGACCACCCAGCCCAACTGGGCATTCTACCTAATATAAATGATCTCAATCAGTCCTCATGGCTTTTAGGCTTGATGTGAAAGAACTTGATGATGATGGTCATGTGGACCTCTGGCCTTCAGTCCATTAATGGAGGGACTGCTTGATGCCCTGATCAGGTGGTGGTGGTGCAGATCACCACAACAGAAAACCGGAAAAAGAACAGAAGCAGAAGAGAATAGTAGGGGTTAGTACAGGTTGTGGAGCCTTGATAAAATAATAATTCAATGCACAAATAGTTTAACAGGGATATGCTAAAATGTAGCTATGTAGATAGCCAAGTTAAAGTATAAAGTAAAGTTTTTAAAGTGCTCCAACATATTAGCCTGGTGAATTTCTGTCGGTCAACTATTCCAGATTTGAGGTGTCTAACAGCAGAAGGCCATTTCACCACTTCTTTTAAGTTTAGCTCTTGGAATTCTAAGCAGACTCTCGTTTGAAGATCCAAGGTTACGATTTGCAGTTTAAGGTGACAGGCATACTGAAATATAAGATGGAGCAGATTATTTAAAGCATTGTAAACCATAAGCAGCAATTTAAAGTCAATTCTAAATGGCAAAGGTAGTGACATTAAAACCTTAGTTAAGATTCTAACAGCTGCATTCTGTACCAGTTGTAGTCGAATGATGTGTTTTTTATGTGGTCCTGAGAGGAGTGAGTTACAGTCGACTGAAAAGAAAAGCGTGAACTAATTTTTCAGCGACATGCAAAGTTATAAGAGATCTAACTTTTACTATATTCCTGAAGTGAAAAAATGCTGTCCTAGTAATCTGATTAATATGTGATTTAAAATTTAGGTCTGAGTCAATAATTAACCCTAAATTCTTTACCTCTGTCTTAATGTTAAGCCTAATGGATCAAGTTTATTTCTAAAACCCTCACCATATCCATATTTGCCAATTATTAATATTTCTTTTTTCTCGCTTGGTCTCGTTTTGATAAAACGCATTTGTTTCACTGACCAAACTGAGAACGTTCAATGCCACATAAATATTTCTAACCTTTTTCTTTCTTCAGTTACATTGTTACAATGTTGGAGGAAACCTCACCTTAGTACACAATAATGAGGCCAACCAATTTATTACAACCCTGATTTCCAGAGCCTTAAAACCTTCATTGTCAAACCCTCACACTTGGCTTGGGGCCACTGATTTTCCTGAAAGCCAGAAGTAAACCTTAAAACCTTCTTTATTTATTTTAATGGACCAGATTTTATTTTTTCTCCAGCCTTTGGAGTGTTTTTTCTGTCCACCCTGGCCATCGGACCTTACTCTTATTCTATGTTAATTAATGTTGACTTATGTTTATCTTTTATTGTGTCTTCTATTTCTCTATTCATTTTGTAAAGCACTTTGAGCTACATTTTTTTGTATGAATATGTGGTATATAAATAAATGTTGATTGATTGATTGATTGATATAACCTAAGAAGTGTAGAATTCTCAGTCACTCAGATTTCTGGGACATTTTCCCAGTTTATGTTGTTTTCTCCCACAGCCTAAAGACAGGCTGCTGTGATGATTGATAACTCTCCATTTTTCTTGACTATTTTGCCTTATTTTTGTTATAATACTACAGCTATGATAGGCAATAACAGTCAATAACCCTGAAGTTAAAATGATGTACACAAAACCAAGTACTTTTTGCCTATACATTTTAAAATAACTTTACAACTGATGTAAAACTATTTACATGTATAATCGACCCACACTTGCCTCTCACTGTACATCTCCATTGTTTTGTGGACACCTGGGGCTTTTCCACTTCTGTTTGATGGCTCACTTGAAAAGGTTCTTGACGCTCTGTTTCCACACCGACAACTCATCACAAAGCCAAGAAAAGAACAATGATTCGAATTGCCACCACATTCTCCTGCTTGCTGCTTTTTAAGTCAGACTGGACAATTTCACCAATACAACTGAAAAACCCCAGGGTTCCGGATCACACAGAGACACAAAGGATCTTAGCCTCTTATAATTCCTGTTTCTTGTCCTCATTTTAACTCATGTGTCTCAGGCCTTTCAGTTTAGCATTTGGTTTGAATGTTTCCCAAGTTTTTTGCCAGTGCTATTGCTCGTGTTCCACATTTCTTGCTTACTTCTAACTGCCTCATCATCCACTTCATGTTGCTGTTAGCTCACTGGTATTTGTCATTTTTAATTATGGACCCTCAACTTTTGTCTGTTATATTTACACTTACATTTCTACCCTTACATCCTCCCATGTTTGGTCACTCATTCACCTACATGTCCTAAAGAGGGTCCCATTGGCCACATGTCCATGTAAACAGTCCAGATACCTGCACTCCATCATCATTTGTGGAATTCCTAAGTGCCCTAAAGAGATGAACTTCCTCCAAGGTCTGATCACAGACGTCACTCAATATGCCAAGCTTGATGAGCCTTCTGTGGGAGTGACACAGCAGCAGAGCTAAGTCAATGCCCTGATCACCTCACCAGGCTCCTTGTGTGTTGTCTTGTTCCCCACCCTATCACACAAAGTGACCCCAGCTACTCTGTCCATGAGCTCATTTCATCCACACAGCACTTAGTTTTGGTCACCCCAAGGTTGAGTTATTTGAAAAAAGTCTCCTGGGATTTTTGTGCTCCATGCACTCAAATCTTCATCTTTGTTTTTTTCTAATAATGTCTTTACCGCACGCATTGTTCACTTTTGTTTCCATCATCTTTGTTTGTGTTTTCACCTGTTGCTTCTTGTTTCATTTTGTTTCACTTTTATAGCAATCATTCTCTTCATATTTTTTCATATACTTATAAAATGTTAGGACTTTGCTGATTTAAGGTAGCAAATTCATAAACCATAACATGAACACTTTCAAGCACATTTATGTACAAATGTGGACAAAGTTGTTGGTCCCCTTACGACAAGTTCTATATTCCAACTGAAACGGGTAGAAGTGAAAAGCAATTGTCATCTGTGTACCTGAATGCCTTTGAAATGTCATCAAATTAAGCAAAGCAAGTGGGACAAGAGATCAAGTATTGCTGATATAGCAGTGCTACATGATTAACATCGTCTTAAATTGTATTGTGCCGAGTCGCGTCTTTTCGTAGTGTTGTCCTGTTTACATGATCTTTGTGTGTCTGTGTAAATATTGTCCCCTGCAAACAAAGGGGGAAGGATAATGCCGTGGAACCGCGGCACCTCATAATAGTTTGTCCTGTCAAACTCATCATTTGAATCTGGGTCAGTACTATTTAAAGATAAGGAGGGAAGGAGAGATGAGACCTGTTTTGTTTCCACACCGACAACTCATCACAAAGCCAAGAAAAGAACAATGATTCGAATTGCCACCACATTCTCCTGCTTGCTGCTTTTTAAGTCAGACTGGACAATTTCACCAATACAACTGAAAAACCCCAGGGTTCCGGATCATACAGAGACACAAAGGATCAATAACAGTGAGACTGTTTTGTGTCATTTGGGAGAGGAGCAAGCCATTGTCATTGTCTGTATATAATCACCGCAGGACACTTTTACAATTGAACCAGGTTCACTACCATTACTCATCCTCCATTTAAGCTTTGGACTTTTGTAGGTATTTTGTGTTCCCTGTGTGTCATTTTGTTTCATGTTCAGTGTGGGGGCCTATCCTTGCCTTGAGACTTACCTGGCTTTGTTCTCTGGACATCTGAGTTGTCTGCGTCTTTGCTTAACCTGTGGACCTGTAGGATATTTATTTGGTTTGTGTTTGTTTGGTCCCTCCTGTTGCTCGTTATCCAACCTGTGATGGGCCTGCTTCAGTACTCAGCTGCCGAGCTACTCCGACTCTGCTTTCACCTGTCCGAGCCTCCGCTGACTGTTCTACATCTCCACCCAGACATCGTATTCCTCCCCGTCAGAAATACATCCACCATGGGTCCTGCCCGAGTATCCAAGCTGAGAGTCCGAAAATAATAAACCCCACATGGTCCAGTCCTCGACGTCCTCCACATAATTTAGGCAGAGTGGCTGACCACAGTGTGTTAGCCAGCATAGCCCACTCACCTAACACCATTGCTAAATGCAATAACGCCGTTGTTAACTTCAGTCTGCTGAACATCCACTCACTCATGAGTAAGGGGCCTCTCATCCACAATCTCCTCACTGGAATTTTTCTGTCAAACAGAGACATGGCAACTGTTATACTACATGTTTCTTTATGTCACTATATCTGGACAATACTGTTATGAGTTTTATTCACATGTGCATGTTAACTGTGGCACACAGGGGCTCAGCAGTTAGAATTGCTAGCCAAGCATTGGAGTAGATAGCCAGAGACAACTGGAGGCTTGTATAGTCAGCTTAAACACAGGTTAGGGTATTTCTGTCCTCTATCAGCACAAATCTTCTTTCCTTACTGGGAGAATGAGAATCGGCATGTAAGCACTATGATATTTCTGTATTTTGTGGGAGAGGAATTCAGCCCTTGTTTGGAGACAGAGAAGACCAGCAAATGAAGCAAGAACCATATAAAAGGTCTGGACAGTGGCCAGACCCTTAGAGGCTGTATCGACACAAAGGTGTTGTAAAACCTCCCAGCGTAGGGACAGAGAAAATGGCTGACTGTGTTGATCCAGATTCCCACCTGGATAAAAGTCTGTCCATATGCCTCCCCGTCTGTAACCGTGTAAAACGTCAGTAAATGTAAGCTAAAAGATATTTTGTCTCATGTGATTCTTGTACCGCCGTAATCACTATGGGAGGGATATCGCCTTTTCTGGTATATTATGATATTGTTTAATTATTTAATAAGCCACAATATTAAAAGAACACATTTACAAGAGAGCTAATGCCTCTGCAGGAAACAGCAACAACCCCATGACCTTTCCCAACCTAACGAATTCCCTCCCCTGGGGTTTGTTTACATCTCTCAACCCCATGGCTCTAGCCGAGTTGGAGTTCTTGCGTTAATGTAGCGTTAGAAATGAAAAGTCTTGCCGTTGTCTGTTCCTGCCTTCAGTTCTTATGAATCTCTTTTATGTCAATTAACAGTAGAATTAACAGAGCCAATGAAAAAACTTGTAATTCTGGCCTACCTTAAATCCCTTCGCACCTCTCCGTCAGCCTCTTTTGTCTTCTAAATGTGTCGATAAGCCCAAGCAGCAAGCAGCCTTATACCACCCCCCCAATCGCCTCAGAACGGCCAAGAAGTTCTCCCAGTTCCTGCCTTGATTTATTATCTGGGAGTGAGCTACTCAGAATTGTAATAACTTGATGTGCGTTTTGTGTCTAAACAATCTATGTAAACAAATCGTTAAAACAGAAATGTTATTCATGTTTTAGTAATAAATGACAAAATGTACACATGAACTATATAATATATAAAGGCTGATGGCCAAATATCAAATAAACACTTCCGTAAAAAGGGCAACTACAATATGACAGCTTCCGTGTTACAGCTGTTACAGCTGTCAACTTATAATCCAAAGGTCGTGAGTTCGAAAACTGCTCCCTTAAAAAAATAAAAAAATAAAAATTCAAGTGACGGTGAGATACGAAGAAGGCAGATTCACCAGCGTTTGTGTGTCAGCTTGTCGGAGAAATTCCAGTTCCATTGTCTCAAAACACCACTGACATCTACAGTTATTCCCAGTTTTAGATAAAAGTAACAGCGTCAGAACTGTGGTGGGGGGTGGCATTGGATGTCATATCGTGATCGTGACTGAGAAAATAAGAGTGAAAAAAAGGCTAACTTTTATAGGTCCTATAAATTTACACTGGCTGTTACAGACACAAATGAAATGTATGTTTTTATTGTATAATAGTAAAAATAAGAGCAGGTCACTACTCAAAACAGTAAATTTGCATGGGAGCTGGTTTCGAACTCACAACCTTTCTATTCTAAGTCGACAGCTCTAACCACTACACCACAGAAGCTATTGTATTGTAGTTGCCCTTTTTATGGAAGTATTTATTTGATATTTGGCCATCAGCCTTTACATATTATATAGTTCATGTGTACATTTTGTCATTTATTACTAAAACATGAATAACATTTCTGTTTTAACGATTTGTTTACATAGATTGTTTAGACACAAAACGCACATCAAGTTATTACAATTCTGAGTAGCTCACTCCCAGATAATAAATCAAGGCAGGAACTGGGAGAACTTCTTGGCCGTTCTGAGGCGATGAGGGGGGGTTTATTGGTATAAGGCTGCTAGCTGCTTGGGCTTATCGACACATTTAGAAGACAAAAGAGGCTGAAGGAGAGGTGTGAAGGGATTTAAGATGGGCCAGAATTACAAGTTTTTTCGTTGTCTCTGGTAATTCTAGTGTTAAAAAAACTCCTCATGAGTGTCAGTGCCTACCGTACAACTAAGAGTATCAGAGTGTGGAATATATATAACATTTATTGTGCTGCATCTGATCAAATTATATCAGGAATATGTTTTTTCCTGGCTAATTTGTCACGACTGGAATAAACTTAAACTCGTAGGTCTTTATGACTTCACTTCTGAGTTTAACTATTTTTGTAATATGAAGAGTGGCCACTAGATGGAACAGTTTCACGTCAGAAAAATCACCTTGAGTCCCTCCTGTTAATGTCGCTCTGTATTTGACTGTTTGCTTGGTTTACCTGTCACTGCTCTCCTTAACAACACAAATTCGGTCTCGGTCCTACCGTTTCTTTCTAAGGTTTTGGAAAAGATTGTGTTTTTCCAACTTCAATCTTTTCTTGCTTTAAACAATTTGTTTGAGCATTTTCAATCTGGTTTCATGCCCACAGTACGAATCAGCCCTCTTGAGAGTGTTAAATGACATCTTTTTAGCCACTGATACGGGGGATTCTGTGGTCCTTGTTCTATTAGATTTATCAGCAGCTTTCGACACTATCAATCATTCGATATTACTGAATAGACTAGAGTCCTGGGTGGGTCTTTCTGGCACAGTTTTAAAATGGTTTCAGTCATTTTTATCTGATAGAAAATACGTGGTTAGGCTAGGAGACTTCTCCTCCTCAACGTCCTCTCTCTCCTGTGGTCTTCCTCAAGGCTCTGTGTTGTCTCCCACTTTATTTTCTCTGTATATGCTACCTCTAGGCTCTATTTTTAGAAAACATGGGGTATCATTTCACCTTTATGCTGATGACACACAAATTTATTTACCTTTTAAGAAAATGATCCACTGGCTATGAATGCCTTGTTGTCTTGTTTAGATGAAGTTAAATCTTGGCTATCCCAAAACGTCTTATCCTTAAATGAAGAGAAGACTGAGGTGATAGTCTTTGGCCCTTCTGAACATATGAAGGCCCCGGAATTTGACCTGGGACCTTAATCAGCTTTCAGGTCTTCACAGGTTCGGAATCTGGGTGTCCTGTTAGATGACTCATTAAAACTTGACACACAAGTCTCTGTCGTGATCGAATCTAGCTTTTATCAGCTCTCGCACGCTTGCAAAAATTAAACCTTATCTCACTGACAAGACCCTGGAGATGGCCATACATGCTTTTATTACATCTCGCCTCGACTATTGCAACTCTCTTTATTATGGCATCTCCAAATCCCAAATTGCCCGTCTTCAATTGGTCCAGAACGCAGCTGCTAAATTTCTTTTAAAAAAGAAAAAATGGATCATGTGACTCCGCTTCTGAAGTCCCTTCATTGGTTGCCTGTTCAATTTAGAATACATTTTAAAATCTTATTATTTGTTTTTAAAACACTACACCAACAAGCACCCATCTATTTATCTGAATTGCTTCACCAATATACCCCCTTGAGAAGTTTGAGATCCTGTGATCAGAACCTTCTTTTAATTCCACACTCCAGACTAAAGCCTAGAGGTGACCGTGCTTTCGTAATTGGGCCTCGTCTTTGGAATGATCTGCCTATTGAAATCCGAATGGCTCCTAGTCTGACTATTTTTAAATCTATTTTAAAAACACATCTGTTCTCTCTGGCTTACTAGGCCTTATTTTGCCTACCTAGATGTGTGTAAGTGTATATATATGTATATGTATAGATATATTTATACAAATTATTTTTATGTGTTTCTGCTGTGCTTCTTTTGGCTAAATCGCATATTTCTATTTAATGTTGTTGTTTCTAAATGTACAGCACTTTGGTCAGTCGTGTGGCTGTTGTAAATGTGCTATATAAATAAACTAAACCTAAACCTAAACCTAAATTCATTCATGTTTGGATGTTGAAAGTTGTTATGCAAGTTGCGAGTGTCCAACGTGACTCGACTAGACTGTCGTGGTACTTCCAATGACCTGCTTGTTTAGTTCCAGTTGCTCTTTCTCAGTTTTCCTCTGTTAATGGAGCTAGTGATCAACTGCAATGGTCAAGTTAAACAGACCAGAAGACGTGCACGTGTTTTCATGATGCTGTGACAAGAGTCAAAGTGTAAAATTCTGAAACGTGGTTGTCACAAACCAAAGAACAAAACCAGGACCAAAAATTATCAGAAGATATTAACCAAAAGAAATGAATTCTCCAGAAACGAGATCCTAAAACCGTAAACCAGGCAGAGGAATGAGATGTCATGAGTCACTAAGCAGAAAGCTTTAAGCACTCCGAGTACAAGACTGTGTATGTCCGAGGATTTAATCCGTAATGTCGTACACCACATTGAGTGCTGTTATGGTGTTATAGCACACAGGCTTGAAAAGGCACACAGTGCATCTTGGGAGGCATCCCTAACAACAGTGCTGTGTGCCCAACCCAGCACAAAAATATTAAAGCTAAAAAATAGGCAAGTGACACATTTATGACTAAATGGCACAACTATTTACATTTATATCATTTAACTAAATTTTTAATGCAAAGCACAGAAACACTCTTCTGGTTTGAACTCTCTTGTAATCTTTAACAATTTGCAACATACAGTATTATTTACATTTTCTTATTTATCCATTTTGTTATCATCCTTTATAATTAGGGTGCTGTTTTGCCTGCTGTTTGATCTTAGCAAGCCCATCCATTCATTCATTTTCTTATCCACTTATTACTTTCCGTTTTGTGGTGCAAAGAAGGAGCCCAAACTGGAGGGGACGCCAGTCCATCACAGGTCCACTCACGCAATTCAGAGTTGTCCATTAACTCAGCCTGCACATATTTGGGAGCTGAGATGAAAACTGGTATACCAGCAGAAAACCAACATGGATGCCGATAAGACATGTAAAGGCTGGGATTTGACCAAAGGAGGAAGGAGCTGTGAGGACTAAGTGCTAAGCAAATGGCTCCAATGTACTGACCAGAATCAACAAGTCATACATGGGACTGATTGATCCGTTTTCTATTTTCCAATCTAATTTTAGTCACACATTGACTGACTTTTGGATGTTTACATGTTCTGGATGTTAACTTGTAAGTCATTGAGCCTGTCAAAGCGTGACATGCAAGAGAACTCACATCTCAGTATACATCCATTAACAGACACAGCCATCTTGCTGGTTAGCGTTGCTGACGCATTTCAGTTACCTACTATAGTGCTGCCATCTAGTGGATAGCCATTAAATGTTTTTGATGGCAACAACTTGCAGAAAATAGTGCTAGAAATAGACCGTACATAGTTACGTCATCACAAGAAAAGTCAAAATCTGGTGGCGTTTTGAAACAATTAAACTTATTGCAAGATGAATATCGTTATATCTGAATGCAAAATATTATGCCCATAAAAGAAGAAAAATGGAGACAGGTTTAAAGTAATAAACTTTAACAAGTTCTCTTGACTGAGGTCTTTGCTGAGTACACATTACACATTGTATTACAATCTACTTCATATTAGCTCCCCAATACCCATAATTCCTTATTACTACATGGCCACCAATAGTTCCACAGACTTACATAATTCTACAAATATTTTGATGATTGTTACAGGCTAGTGAAGATCAGGCAAGCGTGAGGAACACAAAATAAAATGAGAAGAGCTGAGGAGCTGAAAGTCTGCCATTGCTGTTCACTGACACCTAACTGAAGATCACCTGTGAGCCACAAACTCCATCTTCAGTCATTTATGTGAGATGACACAACAATAGACTTGTTTTAGTTGAACTTTCTTGTTCTGTTATTTTGTAGTGTGCTATTATTTAATATTTGTTTTGTATTTGAAGATGTAAATCTCACAACCTAAACAAAAGGGAAATAAATTAAATACCTGAGAACTTTATGGTGACCACCTGTAAACCCATATGTTAGTTATTTAGGTTATTTTAAACTGATAGAAGCATTTTCTTAGTTATGTTGAAATGTTTGCTTCTATATTAATGCACAGTCTACGGGGCTTGGGGGTGGTGGGGGGGACTTGGGGGTTGGAGGCAGGATTGGCACTCCAGCCATCGTAAAAAAACCTCCCACTGCTGCAGTGTGGGGCTGAGGTGTCACTGCACTCGGGTGCCAATCCAGGTGGTTTGTCTTGTGGTGGGTGCATATATACATATATGCAGCTGGAGATCCACAAAGGGAGGAAATGAATCACGTATCATAAAGTAGTTTTTATTCCAGAGCTTTCAACCCCTACCAGGGGTCTTCATCAGAGGATAATGCTTAGACTTACAAGAATCAAAGGCAATATATAGCAATAAATTACGTGGAGGGGGTGAGGGGGTATCTAAGTCAGTGTGGTCGGAGGGGGGGGGGTATTGGGTGTAAAGTCCTGTTTATTATGAACATGTTCTTCTTAAGTTTGTATATGCTGGGTTTATGTCCAAGTGTCTGTTGATGGCGTTCTCATTTGATAACCAAGATTCAGCCAGCTCTCTGGCACTTTTAGTACTGGATTTAAATTTTACTTGTACATTGTCCCAGTTAAATGTATGTGCTGTTGATTTAGTGTGCGTATAGATCAGTGATCGCGAGTCCTTTCTTCTGACGGTGTTGTGGTGTTCCTGTATACATGTTGTGATTCTTTTTGAAGTTTGTCAAATGTATACCGCTGAGCACGAACTGCATGGAATGCTGTACACTGCGTTTCATGTTTCTGCTGTCGATTTCTTGTTTTTGGCATTAAAGAGGACCGTGCGCAGATTGTTCACGATCACTGAGAACGACATCAACAGACACTTGGACATAGATCCAGCATATGCAAACTTAAGAAGAACATATTCATAATAAACAAGACTTTACACCCGATAACCCAACCCGACCACACTGACTTAGTAATCCCACCCCCTCCACGTAATTTATTGCTATATATTGCCTTTGATTGTTGTAAGTCTAAGCATTATCCTCTGATGAAGACCCCTGGCAGGGGTTGAAAGCTCAGCAATAAAAACTACTTTATGATACGTGATTCATTTTCTCCCTTTGTGGATCTCCAGCTGCAAATATGCAAACCGTATCACAGACCTTCTCCTCCATATATATATGTATATATATACTGTATAACTTTGAGCCTCATTTTCATTCTGCTTTTCCAGGTGTTCTGATTGATTAATTTATTATCTACTAATTAGTGAGTCTGCCTTTGATCATTCAGTGTTGTTTAGCTGGCTCTCAGTTCTGTTTGTTTTAATTTTCATTATTAGGATACAATGAAGGGAGCAAACTGCACAAAAAATAACAAAACAATAGGACAACAACAAAAGAGAGGGAAGCATTAAAAGCAAAAGTAGAAATATTTCTAAATGTCTTATACATGTCATACGGCTTTGCTTTTCTAAAAGCAGAATAAGAGAAGGGAAAAAAAGACTGTTTAAATAAATGAGATCAATTATTATCACTATTTGTGAATTTGACTGGAATAACAACCTGCAGCCACAGTGAGTCCTCCGGACAGATTTAGGGAACCACAGCCCTGTAAGAATGGAGACCCTGACAGCTGCACGCGCCCTGCACTCTCATCCCTAAATTCAGTCACAGAGGCGCTGATGAAATTCTTTTTGACCCCAAACTACAAGTGGAGGGTACTGGTCAGTGGTCACATGGAGTCAGATGCAGATTTTTACACTGGTGTTCCAACCAAGTCCAAACCCTGGATAGAGCGGCTCAGTGAAGGACGTGTTGAACTTGTGCAGGAGGGTCATTGTGTGTGAGACGCTATAAAATGACAGAGAGCCAGCAGGCCAGTCCAGATACACACCTATTCTGGGGCTGTAGGTGGCGCTGATTACAGTCTGCTGGCTATTATGATAAACAGAGTACTGGGAGTCAGACCATAACAAACTCCAGGACTTGTCGTTGAATCCAAAACGATACACGCCATCTCCTTTCCTGCTCATTCCTTTATATGAGACTCCTATCTCCACGTTTTCTCCACTCCACTGAATCTCCCAGTAGCACCGAGTTCCAGTCAGAGCCTCTCTGCACAAAGCTTGGGCCCACCAGTCAAATCTGTCAGGATATTTAAAGTATCTAGTCTCTGTCCGCTCACGTGTCACCTTCTTATTCCCTTCATACAGGCGGAGGTCTCTGTTTGCCGTATTGATGTCCAGGGTGAGTGAACAGAAGTCTGAAATGAGAGAAAAGAAAATGAGTGAGGATATCTGTAATGGGACTGGGGGTGGAGCACAACACAGCCAATTAACAAGAACCAATCAGGAGCTGCGTGACAAATGTGTGCTGTCGATATTAAAGATCTCATCTGATTGGACAGAATCTCTGGGAATTTAAAATGAAATTACAAAACAAAGTGAAAGGCTGGCAAGTAGGACATTTGGAAGGAGTTTCAGTCATCTGGAATAAACACCATGAGGTCACCATCAAGGTCAAAGTTCTAATGGACTGACCATACTGACCGCTGACTTTATTAAAGGACAATCGTTATTATGAATGTGTAACTGATTACTTAAAATCACCCCATAGTCACACTTCATCTAGTCACACTTCATCATCAAATCTATCATTTCAAGAAAAGTTTCAAATCAGCATTTCTAGTTTTAACACAGATGATCTATCTATCTATCTATCTATCTATCTATCTATCTATCTATCTATCTATCTATCTATCTATCTATCTATCATCCATTATCCAATCCGCTATATCCTAACTACAGGATCATGGGGTCTGCTGGAGCCAATCCCAGCTAACACAGGGCGCAAGGCAGGAAACAAACCCCGCAGGCGCCAGCCCACTGCAGTATCTATCTATCATACAGTGCCTATCTATCAATCTATCATATAGGAGTCGGCATGGTGGTGCAGTGGTAGCGCTGCTGCATCGCAGTAAGGGGACCTGGGTTTGCTTCCCGGGTCCTCCCTGTGGAGTTTGCATGTTCTCCATGTGTCTACATGAGTTTCCTCCAGGTGCTCCTTCCTCCAGTCTAAAGACATGCAGCTCAGGTGCATTGGTGATCCTAAATTGTCCCTAGTGTGTGCCCTGTGGTGGGCTGGCACCCTGCCTGGGGTTTGTTTCCTGCCTTGTGCCCTGGGATTGGTTCTGGCAGACCCCGTGACCCTGTAGTTAGAATATAGTGGAATGGATAGATGGATATCTATCTATCTAAGTATATTTCACAACTGTCTATATTATGGGGCCTTTGTCATTTTTTCTCTGTTAGATAGATAGATAGATAGATAGATAGATAGATAGATAGATAGATAGATAGATAGATAGATAGATAGATAGATAGATAGATAGATGTTAAACTGCCTTTGTCATCTAAGTACTATATACTGTACTGCCTGTTATATTTATCTATCATATACTTTCTTTTATCTATTACATAGTGACTTTAATATCTATATATTATATATTTCCTTTCACATCTATCTACTGTGGGTATTACAGATACAGCTGTAATTATCGATAATCTTTCACTATTAAAACAGAAATCACAATTTGTTGTGAAATAAGTTGAAACTGACAAAAGTACTCAGTATCCACCATTCTTTACTCCATGGAGCAGACACTTTGCTTGACAATTTTAAGAATAAAACCAAATACAAATGGCCTATATGAAAGTATCAAAGTCCTCATTCACTTATTATGGGATCCCTTGAGCTAATCTTTTGTAATCCTTCCAGCCCCCTCCATGTTTCATGTTGTTTCTTTGCACACGTTGGTTTGTTGTCTGAGAACACAGTGCTGTTGTGACTCACCATTAAGCTCTCATTTACCTCAAATTAGGTGCAGATGATAAGAACATCACGAGAGAGGATCTCTTCTGACTGTGTCTTATTTGAGGTACAGATATTTACTTTCAGTTTGTTCTTTGTTTTTGAAGTGTGTGTTATCACAATACCAAGATTAAGAGAGCTCTTTGAGGGCTAGAGATGCCTGTGAGTCAAGGAATGGAATCCTAAAATACTCCAAATAATTGGAAATCAACCATTCCACTGTTTAGAAGATCTTTAACAGAAGCTTTCTCGCTCTCTTTTTCTAAAGCGTAAAGTCACAAGTAGACTGCAGAGCTTCCGTGTACATATACAAAGAACTGCAATGGCAAAAGTGCAACGTGCATTCTTTCTCCGATGTATAACCGTCGTCATCATCTGGGCTCACCTCTGTTATAGCGCATCTTAATGTGAAAACAGCAGTGTCAGATGGGGAGAGGGTGGTGGGATCGTGAATGTGACTGAGAGAATAAAACTGAATATAAAAAAATAACAAAGCTAACCTTTACAAGTATAATACATTTACAGCGGCTGTTACAGACTGAAATCAAAAGTATGTTTTTATTCTAAGATAATAAGAATAAGAGCAGCTCACTTCTCAAAACGGACTCATCCGGGGTCGACCAGGTGAAGTCTTGATTACCAGTCAACAGTTGATACCGTTGTGCCACCGAAGTGGTTGTAGGAAATGTGTGTCGATGTCGCACCCTAATGCAGGTTCTTTTTCTGCAGTTATATTCTTGAATAGAAGTGCACTTGTTCTGTTATATTTGCACCTTTCGTGAAAGTGTTTCTTTGATGTTTGGACTTCAGCCTTCACACATTATACGTTTCATGTCAACATTTCGTCAATTATTACCAAAACATGAAAAATGTTTCTATTTTAACGATGTGTTTACATAGATTGTTGTAGACATGGAACACACATGAAATGCAAATGTTCCAAATAACGATATAGTATTTATAAAAGGTGTCATTTTGCTTGATTTCTCACTCTATACAACTCTAAGCAACTGACAAACAGGTAAACAGACTTGAGCTGAGAAAACTGTGTGGTGGTGGGGGGATGTCATAGTAGGTTTCTTGTGTTTATTTACACATTTACAGGACAAAATACGCTGATGGAGAGGTGCGAAGTGATTTAAGGTGGGACGGATCTACGAGTTTTTTTTGTAGGCTCTGGTAATTCTAGTGTTAAAGACATCATCTTTATGTGAAAATACTGTTTAAATGAAGATCACATCCTGAGATGTTCACATATATTAAAGAAGAAAAAACAACATTTCATGTGGCTTACTTACTTTTTCACAATTGTATATGTTAATGGTAGTGGATATTGTAATATTTTGGTGAGAAGCACATTCGTTTCATGAAATGTGTTGTATAAATAAATTATTAGTATCATCATTATAAAGGAATGACTCAAAGAGAAAAGCACTGCAAAGGAGAGATTAGAAAAGAGAAGGAGAAAACAGCAGGAAGTACAAATAAGTAAAAGAGAAATGACAAAGAAGAATGGAAGGACTTGTGTGACCGATGGACTTGGTGTAGTCGGCAGGATTACATTTGATTTGTCTTTTCTTTTTTTTTAGTTCCCATGAGTTAATTTGACACAAGAGAGTTGAGTCCTACAGACTGCTTTGGTGATTTACTGCCTGATCCTCTCTATCCCATAATGCATCAGTCACAGGACCCCATCACGTTCAGCTCACCAGTGACACCACACTCACATGGCACCTTCTGCTTGTTACAGTTTCATATCTTAAGCCTGCCATGAGATATTAAGTGAGAGATGATTTCTATTCTGATGATCCACTCAGTCAAAGCACAAACTCACATTGTAAAAACTCGTCTCTCCTCTGAGGTTCAGGAGGCTGTAAGGGGAGAATTGGAGCTTCACGACCTGAAAATTAAAAGAAAAGAGAAGAAGTGAAACTGTGAAGACAGCATTGTGTAAAGTTAATTAAAATAAGTGTAGTTAAAATGAAACACAAAATGACATGAAGCTGAAGCAGAAAAGCCGATGGGTCATCAACAATGCGTGAAGATCTGCTTTCTCTGAAACATTCGTCATGTATTCATCATTTTCAGCTCATCAGTCACACAACACTCAGGCTGTACTTTCTGCTGGTTACACTTTCATATCATAAGTCATGCCTGGCATATTCAAAAAGAAGAAATGATTTTTATTCTGATGATCCATACATTCAAAGCACAGACTTACATTGTAAAACCTTCTCTCTGCTTTGAGATTTAGGAGCCTGTGGAGCAACAATTGGAGCTTCACGACCTGAAAATAAAAAAACAGAGAAGAATGGAAACTGTGAAGATGACTTTGTGTAAAGTTAGTTAAATTCTTAAAGAAGTATTACAAATGCAGTGTTAAAAGTTACCATAAAACACAAAATGATAAGCAGCTAAAGCACAAAACATGATGGGGTAACAACAATGCAGAAATAGAATGGAGTACAAATCTACAAAGCATACAAATCTATCATCAGATGTCTGGAAATCAGTCAGGCCAGCAAACCTGTCCTGTGTTTGTAATGGGTCTTTATAAATACAGTACACAGACAGACAGATACGTGAAAGTCCCCAGTTCTTCATCCTGTTTCACATTACAGCACAGACTACAATATTAAACATTCCCATTCTGATTATGAATTTAATGTAGAAAAAAAAAAGAGTAAAAACTCACAGGTGTAGGAGGCTGCAGGCTGAAAACAGAAGCTCGCCGTCCTAAATATAAAACAGACAGAGAAGCCATAAAAACAAAGAAGGCTTTTTCAAACCTCATTGCCACTATGAGGTGTTTGGCTCACATGGCAGAGAAGTAACTGACTTACAAAAGTGCATTACATTCACTAAAGAAAACACACACTACACTACACTACATTACATATGGACAGAAGTGTGTGGCCGGCCCACCAAAGGTCTGAGTTGAGGTGTTTCATTGTTCACAGGTCCATTAAATCAGCACACAGTCATGCAGTCTCAAATGACAAACTGAGGAGCTCAGTGACTTTAAACGTGGCACTGTCAGAGGATGCCACCTTTGATACAAATCAGCATGTAAAATTTTAAAATCTGCTCTGCTAGATCTGCTCTGGTCAACTGTAAGCGCCATTACTGTGCAGTGGAAACATTGAGGATCAACAACAGCACAGAACGAGGAAATGGAGAGCCGAAGAACATCATGCATTGAAATGACCTGTCCTCTGTGACATCACTGACAAGAAACTACCTGTGGAAGAAACATCAGCACAAGAAGTGTGCTCAGGAGCTTCATGAAATGGATTTCCATGGCCGAGCCTAAGATCACTATGAACAATCACAAGTGTTGGACACCTGGACAGAACAGAAACATGGAGTGATGGACCATGCCTTATGACAATAGTATGGAGAAGACCCTGCACCTGTGCACAAAGCCAAATCCATAAAGACATGGAGGGAACTTGGGTGGCCTGCACAGAGCACTGACCTCAATCTTATTGAAAAGCCTTGGAATGAATTGGAACGGCGATTGAGAGTCAGGTCCACCTCTCTTTGCCCACGTATTCCTTGTCTCTCCTCATCAAGTGTCCATACCACTTCAACCTCCTTTCCTTCCTCATTTCTCCCACATTTGTTGTAACTCTAATTGTCTTATTTCTTATTTTGACCCTTTTTTGACTCCACAAATTCATCTCAACATTCTTGTTTCTGCTACATCCAACTTCTTCTCCTGCTTTGCTCCCTTTACTGCCCAAGTCTCAGCTCCGTAAATCATTGCTGGTCTCACCACTGTCTTAAAAACAGTACCCTTAGCCATTGCCATTGAAAGTTCTCAATTTATTAATAAATAAAAGTCTCTCTGTGTTGATGTCTTTGATACTTTTATGTCAACTCAAAACTACCCTACTGTAATAAATGATTGTATAAAGCCGAAAGCATATGCAGAATTTTCATAATTGTGTCAAATCTTCACTTACTTTCCTAATTTTCGATCAATAGTAAAGCTGCTATTAAATCAGAACAAATGGACACTTTATAAGGTCTGAACTCATCTTCTCAAACTAAGACCACAGTTATGGCCATCAGTTCCACTGAACAGACTGATCAGTGACAGTTTCTAACCTCGACACCTGCGTTCTTTTCATCACCTTACAAATGATAGTTGGCTCATAGAAGTTGTCATGCATGAACGTCAAAGGGTCACCTCAGGGCTCATCAAAGGTAAACAGTACCACCTCAGGACACCAGTGGTTAGAGTGGTCTCTAACCACTTTGTCAGCTCTGAGAAGATGCCCCATGAGAGCAATTCACTCCGCCCCTTCCAGTCTAGGAGATACAAAAACAGGAGGAGGCGTCTCATTTTGGAGATGAGAAACCTGCCAGACGGAGCTCCGATTCACAACTCTGACTGCTAGATACAAGTGTTCTTGTGTTAGCCAACAGCTAGATACATTTCTGTGTGACTGCTGTTTTTGTTAAATATCTTTTTGAGTAAACAGGATGGCACCCCAACACTTCTTCAGAGTTCCTGTCCTTACTACCAGTTGACGACAAAGTAAACCTCAGATGAATCTTTCCTCTGCTCTCCAAAGTGGACTATCATTGCATGTTTGCATGGCTTAGGTCATTTACCAGACTCACAAACTGTGTTGAGTAAATCAATGTATGGTTCTAAAACGTTATCATTGAAATGTTTTCAAATTCTTTGTAGATTCTTTCCTTGCCTGGGGATGGATTTTTAGTTACTTTAAAACATTTAATCAATTTTTCATTTTAAAATGACTGACATCTTTAAAGTTTTTAATTTCCTCTTTATGTTTAGTAAATGATTTTATTATTAAATGCCTAATTTCTTTTTCTAGATTCTCATTAGTAGTAAACTCTCAAGATAATCTGCCTTGTCTTTATCTGTTAGAGATGTCGGCCATTCCCATTCCAGCAAAGGAGCAGCCTTTATTGGCCATTTGTTAATTTAACTGTTGTCCTATTGTTGTTTTATTATTTATTACACTACAGTATATTTTTCTGTAATTAGGTTTAAATTTTAATTATTTTAGCAATAGCTTTTTAACTATTACATTCTATTATCTATAGACATAACACCGATTTCCAGAGTTTCCTACATGCTCTGTTTCTGTCTTTTGGAGCTTTGCTACGTTCTTCATTCCACCGAAGACCAATTCCTTTGCCTTTGACCGTTTTCTTGTTAGAAATACTTTGTCCTGCTAAATCTAAAATAACTTTACATTTGCAATTAGTAACAATATCCACATCTTTAGTTTGCGTATTCAATTATTGAGTCACAAAAATCACTAAATTCTTCCCAATTTGTTCTTCTAAAACTCCTCTTCACAAAGTCTGTTTTTCTCCCGGTCAGCGGCGATCATGTGAATAATTTCAAACGAATCCTTAATGAAAAACAGTAGAATGACACTGGAACTAAATGCTGAGCGTTAACGCCTGACTATGTTGTAGCAGCCGGCATTGTCACTGTACAGATGGGCGGGGCTGGACAGATGATTGACAGCTGGATATTCACAGCTGTGCTGAGCTCTGCATTCCAGAAACCCCTGGAACTTTCTCGTTACACCTTACAAATCCGAGAAGGCTTGAGATGGCTGGTGGAGAAGTGCAGGCCATTAGAAATACAGCCTCACAGATGATAACAAAAAGACAGAAAACAGGACACCACATGAGACGCTGGATGACGATCGAGAGCACTGCGAGAGTGGAACAGCCTGTCTAGTGAAGAGGCAGACATTTTATGGGGCGTCTTATACGACTTTTACAGTGAAGGGTGATTCTGCTAGAAGACAATTGTGAAATCATTTGTTGTGGAATAAATGTGCCTGTTACTGAGCTTAATTCCCATTCTGTGTGGGTCTCAGTCTTTCCATCTCGGTGCTCATTACAATATAATAAAACCCACATGCCCTGCAAAACACAGGAGTCGAGCGAATCTCCATCAGATCCATTACTTGGACTATCTTCTATTATAATGCAGAATCTTTGCACATTTATAGGCTTTTTCTTTTCTCTAGATGTCTTTCTTCTCCAAATGCTGATCCACACTAGCAGAATTTCTCCCTGCTTCTAGTTTTCTGTGAATATCTCATGATCTGCTGGTGGTACAAAGACAAGCCTCATATCATTTGAAATGGAAAAAACCCAGAGAATGTACAGATCTGATTGGATAATTCAATAGACGACAAGTAAAGGCAGACCTCACAGCGTCCATATTTAAATTGCCTTATCTCATCCTCCATATGACATCGAATAGAATGATTATGAGTGTTTGAGAGCTGAAACACTCCTCTGTGTTACTGCATAGGAATCTGCTCATCCAACTGACCCACTTGAAGTTATACGATGGCAAATGTGGCAGGAGGTCTCTCAACCGAGACACGTAAGTTTGGACAATGTTGTAGGCAGATAGACAAACAAAGAAGAGGCGTACAGACACCTGCAATGCACCATTTTGATGACAAGCTATCGACCTTTAACTCTAGCACTTTGTTAACAGATATTCTTGATAGATTTTTTTTAATGAGTGAATTATCAGTGCCCACTGGCGGCTGTAATAAAAGAGGACGCAGTGTGCTTAATTCAGTTTTGCTGTTAAGTTTTAAACTGTTGTCATGAGTGGTGTTGTATTACTGGGCTTAGTGTTTTTATTTCACATCTTCATCTTGTTCTTGCACAACGTGAGGGTTTTTTATGGAATTTTCAGGGGTCCGCAACTTTTCAGTTTGGGGCTTTGTTACAAAATAAGGAAGGAGTGAGAATAGTGTATGTACAGTAAAGGAGAGACCTTTTCTTTGGTTTCACTTCTAGAATTCCACCGATTTCATGGTAATATAACCCATCATGGATCTCGTCACGACGAGCAGACACAATACCTGGCGGAGTGAAGCTCACAACCTCCCACTGGCTGAATTTCTCCAGATGCTCCTTCAAAGGTGGCAGCTTCCTCCTCAGGTCCTCAGAAGAGAAATCTGCAGTGATGGTGAAACTGAGAGAGTCTCCTTCTTTAGGGAGGACGCAGAAAGGTGAGAAAGTCTGTGTCAGGGGAGAAGACAAGATGGCGATTTAGGGAAGAGAGAAATAAAAAGATGCGTTCTAGAAGGACTTAGACAGGGAAACGGCCGTCTTCATCTACAGTATCCAGAGACGACCTGAACGTGTGTTGTGTGGCTCAGTCTGGGGGCTGAAAATAATGAAATTTCAGTTTACTCCTTTACTTCTTCACGCTCTGTCAGGTGGCATTGGATACATTTGTTAGGTCAATGACATTACAAGCTAAAACAGAAGATCTGTTAATTTGTTCATTTAAGGGCTCTTTGTCTGATATTATATTTGGGATGAATGCCTGCAAACATTCAGTGTCACACATTTGCAGGAATAAAGGGAAAGGGACTCTCTGTGGTCATCAAAGATCCCTGGCCATCCCTTGTAAAACGCAGGGTGGATCCCGATGTCCAGGCTGAATTGCCCACCATGGCCTCGTCACTCTGGCCCCCTAGTCATCTCCTGTCTCTGACTGGCTATTTCTCTCACCACTTTGACTCTCCTGTCCTTGGCTTTTGGAGGCACTCCACAATCAACAGATCGAGCTTGAAATGGAAATGGAGGACAACACCTGCTGAATACACAACTTGTCCTATTTGTATCTAGCCACCATATCTGTGCACATTTCTGTTCTTTCATATTGACTCCAGGCAGAGTTCATTAAATAAATATAAGACTTTTTGAAAATCAGTGCTGGACTTATCCTTTTGAACAAGTGGAAAGGGATGTGAACGTACTTCATTGTGATCTGAAGTGTTATCCAAAGTATTACAGGCTGGCACTGCTGGCTCTTAGCTTATCTGCTGACACGAGTGTTTCTGTTTGTCTTCTGCTGCCCCGCCATACGACTGACTCACAACAGGCAGAGTTTCTAATCCGTGACATCACAGGACCTTCTTAATTTCTTCATGACTGTTTATCACATCTCTGCAGGGTGAGCAGTTTATGAAGTTCACTGATTGTTCTCTAATCTGTCCCTTTTCTGACCATCAGGTACAAACAGAGAGAGGTTCTCTTTTACACGCCACATGACTTCTTCGACAAAACCTGTTAAATGCACAACTTGCTTTATTTCTACTTACCCACCATATCTTTGAACATTTCTGTTCTTTCACATTGACTCTGGGCAGGTTTTATTAAAAAAATATAAGAACATTTCTTCAAATGCAAAACTGAAGACACATAATCAGCTCACCCCATAGTACAGAACATCAAACATCAGCGTGGAGACTTTTATATTTTGACGTGATATTCTGGTTACATTACTGACAAGACTTGTTGTGCTGAACGGCCTGCCAATTCAAGAGCTGGCTCATGTTCTAAAAGCAACTTCAGTCTAAACGTCCTCAGGTCTCCACACATCCCTGCGCTGATCCAAGCCCCCTATGAAGCGTGGCTCTCACCTGGAGGAAGTGAATGTTGTCATCCATTTGTAAAAGCTCCTTCAGCGCAGCCTCTTTGCTCTTCAGCTCCTTGATCTCCTTCTCCAGGCACAACATTAAATCTTCAGCCTTCTTCATTTCTTGTTTCTTTCGTTTGTTGATCTTCTCCGTCACTTTCATACAAGTTTCCTCAATGCAGTGAATCAGGGCAAGGAAGCTCTTCTCACTTTCCTTCACCTCCCTTTTTGCAGAGACCTAAATAGATGGAAAAGACGTTATTAATAAATCCTTTTTTAAAAAGCTTGATACCATTACCAGCTCATGTACTTTATATGAAAGACAAAAAGATGCAGCATATTAAAAAACCCAAAAACAGAAGGTGGCCTGGTGCTTCCTGACTTTCCGCTGTACTGGTGGGTAGTGAATATTCCTAATGTGAGGCAATGGAAGACACCAGTGATGAATACGCACCTGCCTGGTGGATCTTGAAAGACAATTCTGTAAGATGTCCTCTCTCTGTGAGCTCTGCTCTGCGGTGCACTCGTGAACAACTATCACCAGTTCACTAGAAATTGTGCTGTTCTTCACTCATTCAAAATACGGAACCAAAGAAGAAAAGCTTGAAGGATGAACACATCTGTCTGCTGCGTCATTACAGGAAAACTTTACATTTGAGTCAGCTATTCAGAGTTTCAGTCTTGGAATGATACTCAGCATCTCGAGCCTTCAGAGATCTTTATGTTTATAATATATTTGCACCTTTTAATCAACTTTGTTTTAAATGCAGAAGACATGCAGGTTAATTGGATTGGCGATTCTAAATTGGGCTTAGTGTTTGTGTGTGTTCTGCGGTGGGTTGGCACCCTGCCTGGGATTGGCTCCTGCCTTGTGCCCTGTGTTGGCTGGGATTGGCTCCAGCAGACCCCTCTGTTTGGATTCAGCGGGTTGGAAAATGGATGGATGGATTCCCTCAATGCACACTTATTTTTGTATTTACAAGTTAGGTATTTGGTAAAAAAACAATTTGCTACACATTGGAACATTACAAAAATTGTTATTAACAGCAGGCCATTCAGCCCAACAAGCTTGTCCATTTTATTCTTCTAGATGTTCAGAATAATAGCAAGATGAGATGTGGAGGCCTCTAAACTCCTACTCTGCACCTCACTACCTGCCTGTTTATTCCATGATCTTCTAATGTTTGTGCAAGATTCGCCTTTAAGTTTCCAACGGTGAACTTGACACTAGAATTACCAGAGCCTACAAAAAAACTTGTAATTCCGTCCCACCTTAAATTGCTTCTTAAATCCCTTCACACCTCTCCGCCAGCGTCCTTTGTCCTCTAAATGTGCTGATAAAGAGAAGCTTGGAGCAGCCGGCTATTCCATCCCCCCACCAACTTAGAACGTGCACGAACTTCTCTCAGCTCATGCCTTGATTGAGTATCTGGGAGTGAAGTGTTGTTTTAGAGTGGAAATAATAGATCGTTGTTTGGAACACACGCATTTCATGTCTGTTCAGTTTCTACAGTAATCTGTGTAAACACATTGTTAAAACAGAAACGTTTTTTATATTCTAGTAGTAGATGACAAAATGTAGGCATAAACTATATAATGTATGAAGCCTGAAGTCCAAATTGCAAAGAAACATTTTCACAAAAGGTACAAATCTAACACAACAATTGCGCTTTTATTCAAAAATATAAATGCAGAAAAAAAAGCCGCCTTAACATGTGACATTGACAACCATTTATTATGACTGCCTCTGTGGTGCAATAAAATCAGCTGCCGACTGGGAATCAAAAGGTCGCAAGTTTGTCAGCTTATTGTGATTATTTTGAGATGTCCCTACTATGTGCTCCCTTTAATCATCCCTACTTAATGCAGGTCATTGTTTGCAGCACATTTTTTTTCAGCACTGTCACCGTGACTGTAATTTGTCATTGTCTGTCACTATCCCTGTTTGCCTTCCCAGGAGTCCCCTTTACTGGGTCACTAACTCATACAATGGTTTCTGTGTGTTTTATGCAGTTAGAGCACAGGAGACTTCAGTGGCGTGCTCATGGACTCAAAGCAAGCCACAGATAAGGACAGAACTAGTAAACTATGGGCTTAAAGTCAATACACAACACTACAAGTTGGACATGCCTGAAACATCTGGACAGAGAAGCATCCAAAAGACATCTCTAATCAGACGCCTGAACCACCTTAACTGGCTCTTTTTGATATGGAGGAGCAGCGGCTCTTCTTTGAGCCGGGCCAGAAGTCTTTGCTCCTCATCCTGTGTAAGGTTGAGCCCAGACACCCTGAACATGAAGCTTATTTCTGCTGCTGGTATCTGTGATCTCGTTCTTTAGTCACTACCAAAATCTTGGGAAAATAAATGAGGACAGAAATGTAGATCAACCAGTAAATCGAGAGCTTTCAGCCTTCTCTTTACCACAACTGACTGGTACAACACTGCTGAGATCTGCCTGTCATTCTCACACTACCTTCTACCCTCACCCGTGAACAAGACCCTGAGATACTTAAACTCCTTAGTTTGAGGGAGCGCCTCATCCCCAACCTACCAATATATATATATATATATATATATATATATATATATATATATATATATATATATATCTTCTATACTAATAAAAGGCAAAGCCCTCACTGACTGACTGACTGACTCGCTCACTCAGCTGAAATTTGGCAGGCTCATTCCTTACAGCTTACTTACAAAAGTTAAGCAGGTTTCATTTTGAAATTCTACACGTAATGGTCATAATGGTCGACAACATCCGCCATGTTGAACTTTCTCATTTATGGCCCCATCTTCACGAAATTTGGTAGGTGGCTTCCCTGCGCTAACCGAAACCGATGTACAGTACAGGCCAAAAGTTTGGACCCACCTCCTCATTCAATGTGTTTTCTTTATTTTCATGACCATTTACATTAGTAGATTCTCACTGAAGGCATCAAAACTATGAATAAACACATGTGGAGTTATGTACTTAACAAAAAAAGGTAAAATAACTGAAAACATGTTTTATATTCTAGTTTCTTCACAATAGCCATCCTTTGCTCTGATTACTGCTTTGCACACTCTTGGCATTCTCTTGATGAGCTTCAACAGGTAACCTGAAATGGTTTTCACTTCACAGGTGTGCCTTATCAGGGTTATTTAGTGGAATTTCTTGCTTTATCAATGGGGTTGGGACCAGCAGTTGTGTTGTGCAGAAGTCAGGTTAGTTGGACGACCATTTATTTTTCAACAGGACAATGACCCCAAACACACCTCCAGAGCGTGTAAGGGCTATTTGACCAAGAAGGAGAGTGATGGAGTGCTGGAAATGGTCATGAAAATAAAGAAAACACATTGAATGAGGTGTGTAAAAACTTTTGGCCTGTACTGTACATACTTATTTAAATGATATGACGCCACTGTCGGCCACCATATTGAACTTTCTAACGTCACTAATTCTCCAACTTCCCGTGTAGGTAGAAGGCTGACCCCATCTTCACGAAATTTGGTAGGTGGCTTCCCTGCGCTAACCAAAACCGATGTACGTACTTATTTCAGTGGTATGACACCACTGTCGGCTGCCATATTGAACTTTCCAACGTCACTAATTCTCCAACTTCCCGTGTAGGTAGAAGGCAGAAATTTGGCAGGCTCATTCCTTACAGCTTACTTACAAAAGTTAAGCAGGTTTCATTTCGAAATTCTATGCGTAACGGTCATAATGGTCGACAACGTCCGCCATGTTGAACTTTCTCATTTATGGCCCCATCTTCACGAAATTTGGTAGTCGGCTTAACCGAAACCAATGTACGTAACTTATTGCGGTGGTAGGAGGCCACTGTAAGCCACCATATTGAACTTTTCAACAGTCTTTGTTACTTATGGGCCCATCTTCAAGAAATTTGGTACGTGAGTTAGCAACGCTAACTGAATCCTACTTACATACATATATACTGTACGTCCATAGCCAGCAGATCGGTCACCGTGTGAGGTGGTGTTGGGTCCCCCATCCCAACGCCTCCCACGTTGTTGGCTGCCTGCCTATATAAGGCTGTCCGTCGCTCCAGTCTCTACATTCCCTTCCTTGCTTCGCCACGGGATTCCCGTCTCCCTGCCTGTAACTGCAGCCTTTTTATTTAATCCATGGCTTCTCCGCTGTTTTATTGTTCATTTATTACGATTATAGTTATTGTGTAGGTATTTTAGACTTACTTTACATTGTTCAGGTACCCATTTCCTTTATCATTCCAACCGTACCCCCATTAACATGTCTATTGAGGTGATCACCATCGATCAAAGACCAAAGACCACTTACCGAGTGGTTTCCATGCCCAGAGATGGCGCCTGCCTTTTCCATTCTCTTTGTTACATATTGCATGGCCATATCAGGCTCACTCTTGATATCCGGAGGAACATTGTGTCTTATGTATTGAATGACTGGGACAGGTTCAAGGTGTGGACTGATGACGGTACAGGAGATAATTAGACTACACAGGAGCACTAGAAGAGTGAAATGCTTAAGCCCTTCACCTACGGATTTGCATGTGAGTTGATGGCTGCCACTGAATTGTTCGGTTGTCGCTTTCAAGTGTACCGAAATGGCCAAATATTTTACACCTTTTGACAACCGCCAATGCCTCTTAAACATCTTAGATTCACAGGTGACGATTTCACTAGTGGACACTTTGATGTTTATGAATGTTTCAACTCTCAAAAGCTGGATGTGATTTTATCGATGAAACCGGTTATATACTTACAACGCTTGACAAATGCCGAATGTCACTTCAACACAACAAGTCCTGCAAATACTAACGTAATTGAAACAAACCATGAAACTCAAACCGATTATGACAGCAGCAATCCAGGCTGTGAGATTTGAGACAAGATTACTGTTCACATGGCCAACTGTACGTTACATGCTCAAGAGTAAGCTCAGCGCACAGCTTGGTCATGTTACAACCGGAGGGCCGAACTCACAATGTGGCATACAAAGAGATCCTTAACAAATAATTATTGGTATATTTTCCCTCAGTTTAAAAAAGTTTAATTTTCTTCTTAATAAAAATTTTAAGGCAGTACTTCGCCGCTGCGAAGCGCGGGTATTTTGCTAGTATATATATATATGATTAAATGATCATTTTGAGCATCAAAATAACTGAAAAGACAGACATGGGAGGTCTTCAGTTTCTGCGGTGGGTTGGCACCCTGCCCGGGATTGGTTCCTGCCTTGTGCCCTGTGTTGGCATATCACCTTTTTAAAGCTCTGTTGACTTTCTGAGTCTGGGTGGCACAACACAATGTTTAAATGACATGTTGGGTTCTCTGCACATCCTCTGACCAGCAGGCACGTCCACCTCCCTAATTTGAACCCCACTACCTTTGCTGCTTCGGTACATTAGATAGCATATGTCTGGTCAGTGTAGATATTTAGACTAGGAGGACAGAAAATGGGCCAACATCAGAAAAAATGAAGATCATGTGCAGACATGAATAACATTTGAAAACATTATATACACTACAATTAAAAACAAGATTTATGTGAAGGGCTCAACTTCCTCAAAATGAAAAAGTAATTTTATCACAAAGAAAAACACGAAAGCTTAAATGCAACAAGAAAATCTCATCTGCATTACACAAACCAGCCAAAGAATTTTAAAACCTTAACTGGCTCTTTTAGATATGGAGGAGCAGTGGCTCTTCTTTGAGCCGGGCCAGAAGTCTTTGCTCCTCATCATGTGCACCCTGAACATGAAGCTTATTTCTGCTGCTGGTATCTGTGAACTCGTTCTTCAGTCACTAACCACATCTCGTGAAAATAAGTGAGGACAGAAATGTAGATCAACCAGTAAATCAAGAGCTTTCAGCCTTCTCTTTACTACAACTGACTGGTACAACACTGCTGTGATCTGCCTGTCAATCTCACGCTACCTTCTACCTCACCCGTGAACAAGACAGGATACTTAAACTCCTCCTTGTTTGAGGCACCTCATCCCCAACCTGGCAATTTATATATATATATATATATATATATATATATATATATATATATATATATATATATATATATATATATATGATTAAAATGATCATTTTGAGCATCAAAATAACTGAAAAGACAGACATGGGAGGTCTTCAGTTTCTCTGCGGTGAGTTGGCACCCTGCCCGGGATTGGTTTCTGCCTTGTGCCCTGTGTTGGCTGGGATTGGCTCCAGCAGACCCCCCGTGACCCTGTGTTCGGATTCAGCAGGCTGGAAAATGGATGGATGGATGGATGGTCTTCAGTTTTCAGTCTTGGATGCTGTCTGACCTTCTGGGTCAGAGCACACTGGAGATCTAAACCCTGCACGTGGCTCCCACTTCCTCTGTCCCATATTGGTCATATCACCTTTTTAAAGCTTTATTGACTTTCTGAGTCTGGGTGACGAAAGCACAATGTTTAAATGACATGTTGGGTTCTCTACACATCCTCTGACCAGCAGGCACGTCCACCTCCCTGATTTGAACCTCACTACCTTTGCTGCTTCGGTACATTAGGTAGCATATGTCTGGTCAGTGTAGATATTTAGACTAGGAGGACAGAAAAATGGGCCAACATCAGAAAAAATGAAGATCATGTGCAGACATGAATAAAATTTGAAAAGATTATATACACTACAATTAAAAGCAAGATGTATGTGAAGGGCTCAACTTCCTCAAAATGAAAAAGTAATTTTGTCACAAAGAAAAACACAGAAAGCTTAAATGTAACAAGAAAATCTCATCTGCATTACAAAAACCAGCCAAAGAATTTTAAATGTAGGGTGAGACAAAGTTGTGATCTTCAAGATGGACAATCAAAGCCACTCAGGGGAATTGTGCCAGTCGAACCAACTCATCAGCGCCAACCTGCAGTACGGAGACTGGCCAGAAAGTCACCTTCAGTAGTGACATGACAGAGAAATTAGGGTCACCAAGCATATTAATTCTTAAATTCTATGAAGGAAATAATGAAGCGTCTTTTGTTATCACGTTTCCTGTACGTCTGTAACAGAGAAGCTCTGAGGGCTCTCGTATTTTTAATTCATTTCACCTCTTGCTGACATAAAATGTCTTCTTAGTTGCACTCACCTTTATCTGTTCCACCATCTTCCTCGTCTCCTCCACTTTCTTCTCTCTCACCCCAATTCGACTCTGGATTTCACTCAGGGTCCTGCCCAGCTCATCCTGTTGGTGAATACGCATGGGGTGTTAGGGAAAATATCCTACAGTTCCATGTTCTTACCTTTCTGTATTTGCACTCTGAGTACACAAATATTAAAAAAAGATGCACTTCACATTTCAGAAACACAACCTCATTTTTTCCTCACATCATTCACAATGTTGAATCTGTTAGACAGCACTGCTAAGCAATGAGCTAATAAAAAAATATACTCAATTTTTAAAATCTTGTCAATTTAGAAAATGCACAACAAGACATCAGAATGACAATATTAAGACCTGACAATGCATGTTGGGAATTTTCACTTTATTACAAGAGGATTTTGTTTATTTGTTTGTTTTTTGTTAGATATTTAGCTGACATTCATGAAGTCCTCACTAAGTTCTCTCAGAGTGGAGTTTAACTTAACCTGCCAGCATTACAATAGTCTGTAGGGGGCGCAAAAGTGTAGAGAGAAACGAGAAAAGAACATGCAAAGGACTACAGAACACGTCGAGACCAGGAGTCACACCAGAGACACACACAGCAGGTCTCCATGCAGCCCAAGTGACACATCAACAACATCAGGATCTACTGCAGGTTGACATTTCTAGTCCATTTAGGTCTGTACTAATGTTACTTTATGCCAAAATCACAAGATTTACGTTTCCACCTACACCTCAAAGTTCACCGTCAATAGTTATAACCGAGATGAACTAGACAGTGAGGCAACAATAGCAAGGGGATGGTACAAATGAGCAAAAGTGCTTTTATTTAAAAAATCAACGAAAACAGTGTTTACCAGAGCCTACTGACTCAAAACTCGTAATTAAATAAATAATCTATAAAATAGAAATTAAAAACGTGGAGGTTTAAATTTAGAAAGACGATCCTTTAAAACCCGAAGTTAAAATGTTGCTGGAAGTAATCCTTAAAATGCTTCTTCTACACTAGCGTCTCACCTGCTTCTCCCGTTTGGGCAATGCAACAGGCGAAGACGCTCTCTCTGCAACCGTTCTTCATTCATTAAACACACGGGTCTGGAGACCTCCCGATTCCTGGCTTCGGTCTGGCACTCATCCCAGGCACGAGACTTGGTTCTCACCCACCAGGGCGACACGCTGGGAATCCACCAAATCTCCCGACTCCTGCTGCCTTCCCGGTCTTACGCAGCCAGTCAGCCCTTCATAGTCACTACGCTACTCGTTCCTCAGCGGAATGAACACTACTATGACTCCCACCCAGATGTTGGCCAAACACCCAGGCTTCTACACAGCTGTCTGCGAGTGCTCGCCACCCTCAGACGGCTCTCTATCACTCACTCGCTCTCCTGCTTTCTCCAGCCACCTCCGCCCTTCTTTGTTTCTATTTTTTGAAATGCCCATACCACAGATCTCCCCGAGATCCATTACAGCCACCATGCCCCCTCATTAAGCCGCGACCACGGTGATTATTTGAAAAAAATTGGCCTTTACTTAGAGAGCTGGGGACCCACAACAGCGTCTTTTGTCATCTAAAAACTGCTGATTAAAAATCAGGCAAGCAGCGGCTATTCCATCCAGAAGTCCAGCTGTCCCTAATGTGACATAAAACGGTCAGATTCAGAAAATGTACAAACTTCTGTGTTGATGTGTAGATAGATAGATATGATAGATAGATAGATAGATAGATAGATAGATAGATGAATAGATAGATATAGATAGAGGAAAGGCACTATATAATAGATAGATAGATAGATAGATAGATAGATAGATAGATAGATAGATAGATAGATAGATAGATAGATAGATAGATAAGATAAACTTTATTTGTCCCTAGGAGGAAGTCTTACACAAATTTCTCTCACCTGCTTGTGTTCCCTTGCGGTCTTGCCCACACACATGATGCCCCTGTGTTCAGTTGCCACACATATGCATTACAGATGCACAAGTTATTTGTTTGGCAGAACACCTGCTTTCTGATGTTTTTGTAGAGCTTATATTTCAGATTTGCACCCGGGTCTGTCAGCTTGTGGTCCTTCCAGGCAGCTCCTTCATAGTGAGGCTGGACGTGAACTTGACAGAAGGAGGCCATGCAGGTAAAGACATGACTTCACCGCTCTGAACTTCCTCCCGGTACAGGTGTCACACTGTACGTCTCCAGGTCTGACATAATTCTGAGACAAGGGAGGAGAACCGAGACTGTTCTTCTACAGTTTCTTGATAACTTCATTCAGCAGAGTGTTTCTTTGCAGCTCAGGCCTCGGTACGTAGGTCCTTCTGCACTGAGGACAGGTGCACACTTGGCTCTGACCCCAAAAAACCCTTAAGGCACTCGAGAGAAACGAGACCACATGGTGTTGAGGACGGGGTCAACCGGGTGTCCAGCACACGAGCAGGTGAACCCCCTTCCTCGATATTAACAGATGTGTTTTGCCATGGTCTGTCTCAGGAGAGTCAGGGTAGAGAGACTCAGACGGGTAAACCGGGAGGTGATTTTGGAAGAAATGAAAGGAAAGTTTGGCTGTGCTCAGTGAGGAGGAGGAGGAAGAGGAGATTCAAAGTGAAATGGAGAGCAGACGGGGTGAATGGTTCATTTGAGACATGAGCTCAGGCGTGAAGGTCCCCACCTGGTAGATGATACACACTAACACTGGTGTTTGTAAGCATTGACAACTATATAGGTGTATGAACGTGGGCTGAGCTGAAGTCATATATCAAAGGCTTAAGACATTTGGCACCAGAAATTCTGGTACAATGTTCCCCATTGGTGATGTAATGAAGAACATCCCATGGCCTTTGCTATCAAAAATGATACTGCTTTAGTGAAGCCCAGGGGGTACCGCCACCTAACCTGACACAGACCGGCAGGACACAGTTTCACCACCACGCATTTATTTTAAGTGGTGAAGCCAGCTCTCCGTTCTCCACAGCACAGTACATAAAGCACCAACAAGCACAGCACAGTCCCTTCACTCTAGTCTTCCTTACAGGCTTTGTCCTTCTTCCTCCCAACTCTGGCATTGAGCAGTAAACAACTGTGTTGACCTCAGGTGTCCAGCGACCTTCTTCTGGCAGCACTTCTTGGTGTGGTGGAAGTGCTGCCAAACAGGGCAAGAAAACATCCAGGTGCCCCCGGCGGGCCACGAGCCCCAGCAGAGTTAGCTTCCCATGCCCAAACCCGTGGCCCCTTTGCAAGGCTTTGGGTGCCCTCAGGCTCGGGTGAGATAATGTCCAGAATAAGCCTCTATCCCAGTCCTTCCATTATCGAGACATCTCAGTTGGAGGGCCCCAGAGGTCCGCCACAGTCCCAAAACAGTTATTTCAATTGTTAGTTGGTTTTTTCTTAACCTTCAGCTCCTGGGTGGACAGAATTTTTTCTGGATGACTGAGTCAGTGGGTGTTGTTGCTCTGGCCAGCTCATGTTTAAAGCTGCTGCTGCTCTTGGGTTTTTTGCTTTTAGTTTGTCAGTTTTTTGTTTTTTTGTCACTTATCCTCACTGCCTTCTCCCTTTTTCACCTTCCAATAGTGACTCGAGTATCGGTGTACCTTTTTGGGGTAATCCAAGTGAGTCTTGGGATTCAATCCACGGGTTACATGTAGAAGAGAAAAGACCTTAGCGCCATATTTACACATACTTACTACAGCTACTCATGGGTAGGTGTAATCTCTATAACAACCCTTGGCTAGCATTATGTCAAAATGTTTTTTAATGGCTCCTTAAGTCTGAGTGAACCCCAGTATGTATGCTGGTGAACAGACACCATCCATAATGCAGATGTCACGCAGTTTTGATGGAAGTTTTCCAAACTGCTCTATATCTACTTACTATTGCTGTAGGGGTCTCACCACTTCTTGTTGCCAAGGGCGCTAGCTGTGTTGATGACCGTAGCATTTTCATTTCTGCTGCCGAGGTAGACCCCACCCATAATTCTTTACAAGCCTTTGATAAAAAACAAATGCTCCCTGTGCGATGTGGTTCTGCCCCAGGCTCCGTCTGGCTTCTGGGCAGCTCTGAACCTGACACCGCCGAATGTCACCGATAAGCTGGACAGTGAGACAAACGAAACAAAGGGGATGGTGCAAAAAGTGCAAAAGTGCTTTTATTAAAAAAACAAAACTAAAACCAGTGTTTAAATAAATAGTGCAGTGCTACAAACAGTTATTAAATAAATAATCCATTAAAACAGAGTGAATCTGTCAGTGTGTATCAGCCAGTAATTCTATTTGATACGATTGTAATAACAATGGCTGGAAGCAGTCCTTTTAAAACAAAGCCTGATGCCTTCTTTCTACTGACGACTCCCCTGCTTCTCCCATCCAGGCTGTGCACCAGGGGAGTCACCATACCTGCAGCTGACCTTCTTCACTTGGCTGGTCTGGTGGCCTCCTGATCCCTGGAGTCGTTTAGCCATCTGCCAGACCGAGACTTGGCTTCCTCCAACGGCCAGGATGCTCACGGTGCCACTCCAATCTCAGACTCCTACGCCTTCGGCCTTATGGGGTGAACCAACCTTCTCCTGGTCACTCCTGCTCCACACCAGCACTCAGCAGGAGCGACTACTGCTGTCGGCCCTGGGTGTCGGACAAACACCCCGCTATGGCTCACCTCTCCCAGCTGCCTGCATACACTCACTTGCTCTCTCGCTCTCACACACCAGCTCCCTCACTTCCAGCTGCCTTCTTCTCCTTTAATCTCCATTCCTATTACTGTATATATAATGGAGACGTGGATCAGGTGTGGCGAATAGCAGCTCCCAGCATCAATTACAGATGTGAACGACTCCCTCACCTGTGCACTGAACCACATCACCGAAGCTCCGGAACTGCTCGGTCACACTACTGCACCCCTTTAAGCCATGAGTGTGGTGATTATCTATTTAAAAACTGCCCTTTTCAATCTGAGCTACACCACACTTCCACCTCCAGTCAGAACACACCTTCAAAGATGGAATATATAAATATAATTAATTTCATTATTAGGACTGGCAATATTAGGTGAGAATATTCTAGAAACTGTGCCCATCTTCCAGCTTTCTGTTTCGAGATGGTATTCCCCTAAGACTTTGCCTATAGCCTTGTGCTAATTGCCATCCATGAAAATGAAGTTAATGCCAAAGCAACCTCTCATGATGACCTGATACCTTCACGCACAAGCTCTTCTACATAAGAGTAAAATGGCTGCCAGTTTTCACATAAAGATGCTGTCAAGCACCTCTTGTACCTGTGACTGGTGCAACCTGGCAGGTGTGTCTTACTGGATATGCTTGCAGAACTGAAGGCCCTCTGCCTGGCGGCCTTTGATTTGGCAGTTTGGACGAACTGAACTATTTTTTAATTCAATGTCCAGGATATGTAGTTGCTCAAACACATGGACACATATGCTTGTTCCATGTTGTACAGAATAAGCACATAGTCCTTATGACAGGCGATTCCTTCCAGATCTTCAGTGATCCTCAAGACCATGAGACTATGAGCATTCTGGGATGCAGAAACAATGCCAAGAAGATGGTGATTAAGGGAATTCTGAACCGTTATGAACTTGGCTGACTCTTTCATGAACTCTGTATTTGGTATCAACTTGCTAAAGTGCTTTGCTCCTGCTCATTTACCAAGGGACTGGTACACACAGCACTCCACATGCAGTATGTGCACAGCAACATTTGTCTTTGAAACCATCACAATTTCTGCACACAATTCGAGGCCCTCCCAGCTGATGTGATGTTTCCAATGTTTACCACAAATTGAAGCTCCTTTCTTATTTGTGTACGAGAGGGAATTGATTCCACCTTGGTATCTTTAAGGAAAAGAGCACTTAATGGCCACTGGATGACACCCAAACCACTGCAGAATTGTGGATATTCTCTCTTTAGGGTCTCCAAAGTAATTGTATGAAGATAAGCCACTGGTTCTGTCCTTTTGACAGCTGATCTTTTCAACCAGGGGTGTATGGAGGCTACTGATTATGCAGACATCTGCCAATGCTTCTGTTTCTCCATTTCTCAGTAAAAGACTTCTTACACCTGCTACGTCTTGCAGTGTCTACCCTGGCCCTAGAAAGGATGTGCAACCTGCTTCAGAGCAGGATTTGAGGAAACATTTCACTGAAAATGACCTGAGGTGGGCATAACTGAGACTTTTGTGTGTGTTCTCCACTTACAGTTATACTCTTTCTACCTGACATTGTACTTTCTTCCCTATATAAATCACATTCGAGTATAGCGTCTCCAAATAAATCACATTTGAGTTATAGCGTCTCCAAATAAATCACATTTGAGTTATAGCGCATCTTTATGTGAAAACAGCATTGTCAGATTTGGGGGGATCGTGAAGCGACTGAGAGAATGGAACTGAATAAAAAAAAGACTGAAATCAAATGTATGTTTTATTCTAAAATAGTTAAGTACATGCAATATTATTTGAAAGCGAACAGCGTCAGATCGGGTTTGAATACTGCGCGATGCTGAACTCCCTGTCTATCTACATAGTAATAACAGTAATTTTATTATTATATAGGAGCTTCCCTGTCTGCCTATCATATAGTGCCTTTCCTTCCTACCTATCTATATATCTATCCCCTTAGCTGTTTTTTATATATCTATTATACAGTGCCTTCCCTGTTTATTTATATATCTAGTGCCTTCTCTGCCTGTTTGTCTGTCTGATTGCATATAGCGCTGAACTTACTGCTCTGTACTATTCTGTCCTCTGCATGTCCTGGAGTACAAAAGAAACAGCACCATACAGCAACATGTGCGAACTGGCAAGAAAAAACTGGAAAAAACACGCGGTCACTGATTACAAACCGCAAGATGAATGAAAGAGACAATATATGTGAAAACATCATCGCACTAATGCAATATTATTTGAAAGCGAACAGCGTCAGATCGGGGTTTGAATATGCCCGATCTGGCGCTGTTGGTTTTCAAATAATATTGCATGTACTAACTATTTTAGAATAAAACATACATTTGATTTCAGTCTTTTTTTTTATTCAGTTCCATTCTCTCAGTCGCGTTCACGATTCCCCCCCCCAGCCAATCTGACAATGCTGTTTTCACATAAAGACGCGCTATAACTCAAATGTGATTTATTTGGAGACGCGCTATAACTCAAATGTGATTTATTTGGAGACGCGCTATACTCGAATGTTATTTATATAGGGAAGAAAGTACAATGTCAGGTGCTCATTGAGTGTAATATGAACCATAGCCCAGAGAGATGTGTACACTGCAACAAGTACACATGTCGTGAATGTAGGAAGGGTGTGTGGGAACTGTTAATATTTGAATGTGATGATTTTATATAGCACGGATCGGAAATCAGCAGTTCTTAGCATTGCACCACGCAAGCTGTCGTATCAACCGCCTACTGTAACTTGCTTTATTTTTTCTTCACTTATAGTCTAGAATAAAAGTGCACTTGTTTTTATTCTTGTACACCAACATATGTTCCTGTGTTTGAGCGACACGGGCATGCTCAAAAATAGGCGTGTAATGCCACGAAAAGTGCACGCAGGCACTTCAGTTAAGCATTGGTACGAGAATGCAGTCACAAATACGCTGCAGAGCTACAGCGCATCTTTATGTGAAAACAGCATTCTCAGATGGGGGGTAGGGAAGGATCCTGAACACGACTGAGACTGAGAATGAAAAGTGAATAAAAAAAAAAAACTAACCTTTACAAGTATCATAAATTACTGGCTGTTACACACTGAAATCAAATGCATGTTTTTATTCTAAAATATTATGAATAAGAGCAGTTTACTTCTCAAAACTGAGCCATGTGGGATCGAACTCATGAGCTTTTGGATACTAGTCAGCGGCTGATACCATTATGCTACTGTGGTAGCTGTAGTAAGTATGTGTCAATATGGCATGCTAAGGTGGCTTTTTTCTGCAGTTATATTTTTGAATAAAAGCATACTTGTTCTGTTATATGTGTACCTTTTGTGAAAGTGTTTGATATTTGGACTTTAGGCTTCATACATTATATAGTTTATGCTTACATTTTGTCATTTACTACTACAATATGAAAAACGTTTCTGGTTTAAAAATGTGTTTACACGGATTACTGTAGAAACGGAACACACGTGAAATGCATGTATTCCAAATAATGATCTATTCTTTCCACTCTAAAACTCCATTTCACTCCCAGATAATCAATCAAGGCATGAGCTGAGAGAAGTTTGTACACGTTCTAAGTCGGTGGGGGATTTAAAAAATCAACGAAAACAGTGTTCAAATAGTGCAGTGACTCAAAAGTCTTCATTAAATAAATAATCCATAAAACAGAAGTAAAAAACGTGGAGGTTTAAAATAGAAAGACGATCCTTTAAAACCCGAAGTTAAAATGTTGCTGGAAGTAATCCTTAAAATCAATAAGTCCGGTGCTTCTTCTACACTAGCGTCTCACCTGCTTCTCCCGTTTGGGCAATGCAACAGGCGAGACGCTCTCTCTGCAGCCGTTCTTCATTCATTAAACACACGGGTCTGGAGACCTCCCGATTCCTGGCTTCGGTCTGGCACTCATCCCAGGCACGAGACTTGGTTCTCACCCAACGGCCAGGACGCACACGCTGGGGAATCCACCACCAAATCTCCCGACTCCTGCTGCCTTCCCGGTCTTACGCAGCCAGTCGCCCTTCATTAGTCACTACCGCTACTCGTTCACTCAGCGGGAATGAACACTACTATGACTCCCACCCAGATGTTGGCCAAACACCCAGGCTTCTACACAGCTGTCTGCGAGCGCTCGCTCGCTCACCCGCACCGGCTCTCTATCACTCACTCGCTCTCCTGCTTTCTCCAGCCACCTCCGCCCTTCTTTGTTTCTATTTTTTTTTGTTCTCCTTTTTTGTTCCTCTCCAGCCGACTCGCCCTTTTATATATTGAGAGGGCATAGCAGCTGCAGCGCATTAGCAGCCTCAGGAATAATCACTGATGTGGGCAGTCCCTCACCTGTGCACTTGGTGAGAAACGCCCACACCACAGATCGCCCCGAGACCCGCTACAGCCACCATGCCCCCTCGTTAAGCCACGAGCGCGGTGATTATTTGAAAAAAATTGGCCTTTACTTAGAGAGCTGGGGACCCACAACACCATAGTTGGATACTAAACAACTTCTGTGTGAATGTCAGTTAAGCTCTGATATCCCACCCAGGAGTCCAGCTGTCCCTAATGTGACATAAAACGGTCAGATTCAGAAAATGAACAGATTTCTGTGTTGATGTAGATAGATAGATAGATAGATAGATAGATAGATAGATAAAAGGCACTATATAATAGATAGATAGATAGATAGATAGATAGATAGATAGATAGATAGATAGATAGATAGATAGATAGATAGATAGATAAGATAAACTTTATTTGTCCCTAGAGGAAGTCTTGCACAAATTTCTCTCACCTGCTTCTCTTCCCTTGCGGTCTTCAGCTCCACAATATGATGCCCCCTGTGTTCAGTTGCCACACATATCGTACAGATGCACAAGTTATTTGTTTGGCAAAACACCTCCAAGCCTTTCTGATGTTTTGCGCAGAGCTTATATTTCAGATTTGCACCCGGGTCTGTCAGCTTGTGGTCCTTCCAGGCAGCTCCTTCATAGTGAGGCTGGAGGTGAACCTGACAGAAGGAGGCCATGCAGGTAAGACATGACTTCACTGCTCTGAACTTCCCCCGGTACAGGCGTCACACTGTACGTCTCCAGGCCTGACATAATTCTGAGACAAGGGAGGAGAACCGAGACTGTTCTTCTTCAGTTTCTTGATGACTTCATTCAGCAGAGTGTTTCTTCGCAGCTCAGGCCTTGGTACGTAGGCCCTTCTGCACTGAGGACAGGTGCACACTTGGCTCTGATCCCAAAAACCCTTAAGGCACTCGAGACAGAAACTGTGACCACATGGTGTTGAGACGGGGTCAGTCAGGGTGTCCAGACACACCGAGCAGGTGAACTCTTCCTCAGATATTAACAGATGTGCTTCTGCCATGGTCTGTCTCAGGAGAGTCAGGCAGAGAGACTCAGACAGGTAAACAGGGAGGTGACTTGTGAAGAAATGAAAGTGAAAGTTTGGCTGTGCTCAGTGAGGAGGAGGAGGAAGAGGAGATTCAAAGTGAAATGTGAGAGCAGACAGGGTGAATGGTTCATTTGAGACATGAGCTCAGGCAGTGAACGTCTCCACCTGGTATGATGATACACACTAACATGTCTGGTGTCTGTAACATTGACAAAGGTACAGGTGTGTTAACATGGGCTGAGCTGAACTCATATGTCAAAGGCTTAAGACATTTGGCATACCCAGAAATTCTGCTACAATGTTCCCCATTGGTGATGTAATGAATATCATCCCTATGGCAAAACCTTTGCTATCAGAAGTGAAACGTCTTGTGAAGCCCAGGGCGGGTACCGCCACCCTAACCTGACACAGACCGGCAGGACACAAGTTTCACCACCCAGCACGCATTTATTTTAAGTGGTGAAGCGCTCGCTCTCCGTTCTCCACTGCACAGTACATAAAGCACCAACAAGCACAGCACAGTCCCTTCACCTCTAGTCTTCCTTACAGGCTTTGTCCTTCTTCCTCCCGACTCTGGCCATTGAGCAGTGGTGACTGACCCTTTTAAAGGACACCCAGAAGGACTCCAGGTGTCCAGCGACCTTCTTCTGGCAGCACTTCTTGGTGTGGTGGAAGTGCTGCCAAACAGGGACAAGTAAACATCCAGGTGCCCCTGGCAGAAGCCACGAGCCCCAGCAGAGTTAAGCTTCCATGCTCCAAACCCGTGGCACCTCTGCAAGGCTTTGGGTGCCCTCTAGCGTTCCGGGTGAGATAATGTCCAGAATAAGCCCTCTATCCCAGTCCTTCCATTATCGAGACATCTCAGCTGGGTAAGGGCCCCAGAGGTCCGCCACAGTCCCAAACAGTTATTTCAATTGTTAGTTGGTTTATCTTAACCTTCAGCTCCTGGGTGGACAGACATGTTTCGGTCTGGATGACTGGAGTCAGTGGCGTGTTGTTGCTCTGGCCAGCTCATGTTTAAAGCTGCTGCTGCTCTTAGGTTTTTGCTTTTAGTTTGTCATTTTTTTTTGTTTTATGTCACTTATCATCACTGCCTTATCCCATTTTCACCTTCCAATAGTGACTCGAGTATCGTGTGTACCTTTGGTGTAATCCAAGTGAGTCTTGGCATTCAATCCACGGGGTTACATGTAGAAGAGAAAAGACCCACCACAACGTTTAGCCAAAATTGCTGAAGACACTCATGGGCAGGTCGAAGTCTCTATAACACCCTTGGCTAGCATTATGTCAAAATGTTTTTTAATGGCTCCTTAAGTCTGAGTGAACCCCCAGTATGTATGCTGGTGAACAGACACCATCCATAATGCAGATGTCACGAGTGATGATGGAAGTTTTACAAAGTCTGTGTATCTGCTCACTGTTGCTGTAGGGGTCTCACCACTTCTTGTTGGCCAAGGACGCTAGCTGTGTTGATGTCAGATAACATTTTCATTTCTGCTGCCGAGGTAGACCCCCCACCCCATAATTCTTTACAAGCCTTTGATAAAAACAAATGCTCCCTGTGACGATGTGGGTTCTGCCCCAGGCTCCCGTCTGGCTTCTGGGGAGCTCTCGAACCTGACACCGTCGGTAATGTCACCGATAAGCTGGACAGTGAGACAAAACGAAGCAAGGGGATGGTGCAAAAAAGTGCAAAAGTGCTTTTATTAAAAAAACAAAACTAAAACCAGTGTTTAAATAAATAGTGCAGTGCTACAAACAGTTATTAAATAAATAATCCATTAAAACAGAGGTGAATCTGTGGAGGTTAAAATCCAATAAATAATTCTATTTAATATGATGGTAAAACAATGGCTGGAAGCAGTCCTTTTAAAACAAAGCCTGATGCCTTCTTTCTACTGACGACTCCCCTGCTTCTCCCATCCAGGCTGTGCGCCAGGGGAGTCACCATACCTGCAGCTGACCTTCTTCACTTGGCTGGTCTGGTGGCCTCCTGATCCCTGGAGTCGTTTAGCCATCTGCCAGACCGAGACTTGGCTTCCTCCAACGGCCAGGATGCTCACGCTGTGGTGCCACTCCAAATCTCAGACTCCCACTGCCTTCTCGGCCTTATGGGGTGAACCAACCTTCTCCTGGTCACTCCTGCTCCACACCAGCACTCAGCAGGAGCGACCACTACTGTCGGCCCCAGGTGTCGGCCAAACACCCCGCTAGGGCTCACCTCTCCCAGCTGCCTGCATACATCCGTGAGACTACACTCACTTGCTTTGTCACTCTCACACACCAGCTCCCTCACTTCCAGCTGCCTTCTTCTCCTTTAATCTCCATTCCTATTACTGTATATATAATGGAGACGTGGATCAGGTGTGGCGAATAGCAGCTCCCAGCATCAATTACAGATGTGAACGACTCCTCACCTGTGCACTTAAGCGAGTACCACCCGCATCACGAAGCTCCCGGGAAGCGCTCCGGCCACACTACTGCACCCCCTCTTTAAGCCATGAGTGTGGTGATTATCTATTTAAAAACTGCCCTTTTCAATCTGAGCTGTGGACCCGCTACACCACAATTCCACCTCCAGTCAGAACATACCTTCAAAGATGGAATATATAAATATAATTACAAATCCTATTAATTTCATTATTAGGACTGGCAATATTAGGTGAGAATATTCTAGAAACTGTGCCCATCTTCCAGCCAGCTTTTCGGAGATGGTATTCCCCTAAGACTTTGCCTATAGCCTTGTGCTAATTGCCATCCATGAAAATGAAGTTAATGCCAAAGCAACCTCTCATGATGACCTGATACCTTCACGCACAAGCTCTTCTACATAAGAGTAAAATGGCTGCCAGTATTCACAATGACATCTGTCAACCACCTCTGTATCTGGACTGGGGCAACCATGAGGTGTGTCTTACTGGATATGCCAGTGAGCTCAGCCTCTACCTGGCCGGCCTTTGATTTAGGGAGTTTGGACTGAACTGAACTAAATTTAAATTCTAATGCCAGGATATGTAGTTGCAGGGAATTGCTCTTTGTGTTACAGACCTAAATGTTACAAACTAAATACATGAACACACATGCTTGTTCCATGTTTTTCCCCGAATAAGCACATAGTCCTTATGACAGGCGATTCCTTCCAGATCTTCAGTGATCCTCAAGATCATGAGACTGTGAGCATTCTGGGATGCAGAAGCAATGCCAAGAAGATGGTGATTAAGGGAATTCTGAACGTTATGAACTTGGCTGACTCTTTCATCAGGGAACTCTGTATTTGGTATCAACTTTCTAAAGTGCTTTGCTCCTGCTCATTTACCAAGGGACTGGTGACAGAGGGCAGTATGAATTGTTCAATGTACTGTATAGAGTACACACAGCACTCCACATATGTGCAAAGCAACATTTGTCTTTGAAACCATCACAATTCCTGCACACAATTCGAGTGGCTCCTCCAGTCTACTGATGTGATGTTTCCAATGTTTACCACAAATTGAAGCTCCTTTTTTCTTTGTGTACCAGAGGGAATGGAATCCACCTTGGTATCTTTAAGGAAAAGAGCACTTAGTGGCCACTGGATGACACCCAAACCGCTGCAGAATTGTGGATATTCTCTCTTTAGGGTCTGCAAAGTAATCGTATGAAGATGAGCCACTGGTTCTGTCCTTTTGACAGCTGATCTTTTCAACCAGGGGGGTATGGAGGCTACTGATTATGTAGACATCTGCCAATGCTTCTGTTTCTCCATTTCTCAGTAAAAGATTTCTGACACCTGCTACGTCTTGCAGTGTCTACCCTGGCCCTAGAAAGGATGTGCAACCTGCTTCAGAGCAGGCTTTGAGGAAACATTTCACTGAAAATGACCTGAGGTGGGCATAACTGAGACTTTTATGTGTGCTCTCCACTTACAGTATATCTATCTTTCTTTTAAAATCAAAATGTACTTAACACTAGAATTACCAGAGCCTATGAGAAAGCTTGTAAATCCGGTCCACCTTAAATCCATTCTCACCTCTCCGTCAGTGTCTTTTGTCCTGTAAATGTGTCCATAAGCAGCAAGCAGCCTGGTATCCCATCCCCCCAACCACTGCTGCAGTTCAATTCACAAAGACGTTTGTCAGTGCTCAGTGTTTATCTTTGAGTGAAGTGTTGGAGCTTTATACGGTAAAAAAGTACATCATCATTTGGAATACATACATTTCATGTGTGTTCAGTGTCGACAACAATCTATGTAAAACGTAGTTAACACAGAAATGTTTTTCATGTTTCAGTAATAACTGAAAAAATTTAGACATGAAATGTATAAGGTGTGAAGCCTGAAATACAAATATGAAATAAACACTTCCTCAAAAGGCACAAGTATAACAAAACAAGTGCACTTTTATTCAAGAATTTAACCAAAGAAAAAAGAAAGCAGGTTACGGTAGGCGGTTGATACGATAGTTTGTGTGGTTCAATGCTAAGAACTGCTGACTTCCAATCAAGAGGTCGCGGTTTCGATATCAGCTGCTTCCCACATTTACCATTTTCAGTAGTGAGCTGCTCTTATTGTTAATTTCATACAATAAAAACATACATTTGATTTGCGCCTGTAAATTTATAGTTAAAGTTAACGTTTTTTTTTTTTTCAGTATTTTTCTCTCACTCAGGTTCAAGCTCCCATACTCCCCCATATCTGATGCCATTTTCAGATAAAAACTTGGTATAACAAATAAACTTGTTTTGTTGCACTTGTGCGCGAACAAGACTGTGAACACTGTGGACGTGGATGTGAGTGTCGTGCGTGACTTAGAATGACTGTGGATGTGATTTTTTTTTATTCAGTTTTATTCTTGAGTGCTCCTGCTCACACTGAATTAGTATGCACCTTCTGATCTGTCTTGGCCACACTGACAAAAAAGAGAGACTTAGACATATATGACATTTGTAATAATTCCTTTTATGACCTGTATTGTACATTTTGGAAAACGTTGTTGCACTAATGCAACATTATATTCATTTGCATACCTTCATGCAGTTGTAGCTAGTGACCGCGTTTGGTTTTTTGTTCCGATCTTGGCCAGTGTCCACATGTGGCTGCATGTTGGTATTTCTTTTGAACTCCAGGAGATGCAGAGGACAGAATAGTACAGAGAGGTCAGTTCTGCGCTATGCAGTATACAATCATCAGATTCAAATGTTAACAGTTCACACACACACCCAAGGACCGTCTTTATGACATGTGTATAAGATGTGAAGCCTGAAGTCCAAATATGAAATAAACACTAAATCACAAAATGTACAAATATAACAAAACAAGTGCGCTTTTATTTAAGAATTTAACTAAAGAAAAAAGAAAGCCGGTTATGGTAGGCAGTTGATGTGACAGCTTGTGTGGTGCAATGCTAAGAACTGCTGACTCCCAATCAGGAGCTTCTGGGTTTGATGCTGGCAGCTTCTGAAGTTTTCCATTTTGAGTAGAGAGCTGCTCTTATTGTTAATATTATACAATAAAAACACACAGTTGATTTGCGTTTGTAACAGCCGCTGTAAATTTATAGTGCTTGTCAAAGTTACCGTTTTTTTATTCAGTTTTATTCTCTCAGTCGCATTCACGCTCATCCTGATCTGACACTGCTGTTTTCAAATAAAGACGAGAGATGAACTCAGATCGGAGAAAGAGAACAGAAGCCCTCCCCGCAAGAAACGTCCACTCACACATAAGAACAACGCAGCTGCACCAGGCGTAAAGGCGAATGATGGCACCGTTTGGATACAGGACAAAGTCCAGCGTCATCCTGCCAATCACATGTCCTTCAAAGAAACAGGTAATTCTAGTGTTAAAGTTATAGATTTAGAGAGTGTAAATGGATCACAGTTGATGGTAAAATGACTTGTGGAAGCAACAGTAAAACAAAGTGCCTGTTATGCTCTGAATCCATAAGGGGGAGGTTTGTTTAGGTCTATTTAGGATATCGCAAAAGTGTTCCTTCAATCCTGACGTGATCCCCTTCTTGTCCAATACAGTCTTACCATTTTTGACTGGGATATTGTGTTGACCCTGTTATCTTGGCAGCTTGCTTACCTGTGACAACAACACTACAGCTGAGATCAAAACGTACATCCTCCACCATGAGTGGATAGAGGAAAATATCGGACAACAAGCAGTTCTCTATATAGACCAAGATGGAAGTATGTAACAGCGCTATCATCCCAGCTACCCAGTTACCTACTACAGAAATACAGGAAAGACGCCTGTCTTGGTTCAGCTATTTATCAGGTATGGAGAACAGCAGACTACCATAACAGGCCATGCAATGAGCCCTGCCTGGAAAACACCAATCAGGCAGACCAAGGATGACCTCGGGACAAAACAGTAATGAAGACCTTCACTTACTGGGTATGAACTGAACAGAAGCACAATCACTGGCACTTGACAAATCAGCTTGGCGTCATCATGTCTTACACTGCTGGGCACAAAGACATTGACTTAGAGATTCATTTAATGTCAAGGTTTTATTTGTCAGCAATCTCACATTTAAGATTGTAATCTTTATTTCAGCCTCTGATGAATCTTCTTCATGTGGAACTGGTTTACAATTATCAAGTCAAGACTATTTTATGACAAACTCACTAAGTTAACAGGTAGAATCTTAATGCCTCCTCCATAACTCAATAAGAAAACCAAATTTTCTTTTACCCAAAACTATAACAAATCACTTGTTTGCATGAGAGTGTACAGAACACTTTGGAGTGTGGCTCAGATCTATAAATGCTCTTCTATCACAAGTCTTCTGGGCTCTCCAATGTCTCTGTTCAACTCCTGTTCTTCTACTCAATCTGATGGGCTTTTCATTACTAACTAGTTAGCTCAATCTCTTGGGTTTCTGGCGAGGTTTTTATTTTTATTTAAAGTGATTGAATCTGAAGTCTTTCTAGGAATTACTGGAGTGATTGTACCTTGGACTGATCTTTGTGTCTTTTACTTTTAGCAGTTTTTCATAGTTTTCTACTATAGCCTTCCTATTATAATGTATACTGCTAGAAATAAATTCAGTCTTACTCATCTGCAGAACATCAGCACAATAAAATGGTGATCTCCTTAAAGACATATCCCACTTTGAAATCGAGCTGACACTGGCCATTTGGAATATAAAAAAGTCAGCCAATTATTCAAACCCACTCTACTAAAATATTAGCTTGTTCATCTGAAAGTGGAAATGGAGTCTGAAAACCTAATAATAATCTTCATGCCAGGTGTAGAGATCTGCTCTGCATCCTCCAGACTAGCAAACTCTTCCTTTACTACTTCTGATTTGTGTAACATTAACTCCAACATGGTGGATAATCAGCCTGAATGAAGCATTTTATTGTGTCCATATGTAAATCTTCTTATTCAAATTAAAAAACAATAATGAAGAACAGAATGATTTACTAAGCTTTCTTTGACCTCATAGTCAGCTCATTCTCAGATCTCCCACCCGCCATACTGCCTGTTGTTTGAACTCTGATGGCCTCCTAAAGGCAGGCAGACGAGTCAAACCAGTCTGAGCAGTTTACTCACAGAGCTGAGAGGAAGGGCTGGGCAAGAGAATAACGATGGAGACGTGCGCAGTTATGTCTGTTTGTGTCTATAAAATATCATTTATTATAATGGTATGTAAGAGTACAGCACAAGTCTCATTTGTAACGTTCTGTAATGTGTCCAAACTCCTTTAGCATCGGCCAGTCTCTACTGACAGCTAATTCAGTAAACAGTCAGGCTGCAGGCCTCCCCAAAAGGCTGCTGATTTGCAGAGCTAATAATCAATTGATGGCTCTTCTAAAAGCTGACATTTATTATTTGGCTGGAGTACTAGGGTGCTGTGCCATGTTAGCCATTATGGATGCAATGAGAAGTCAAGCAAAATGACCCCTTTATTGGCTAACTGAACAGATTACAATATCTGTTGCCTTGAAAGCTTGCATATTGTAATCTGTTCAGTTAGCCTATAAAAGGTGTCATTTTGCTCGACTTCTCATTATTACTTGGCAGACACCTTTATTCAGGTTGATTTACAAAACTTGAGATACTAGTGATTACATTTCATTTGTTCTTCCAGTTGGAGCGCAGGCAGGTGATGTGACTTGTTCAGGGTCACAGAATGTCAGTAGTGAGATTTGAACCCACAGCGTCAGGTTATCTGACTAAATAATGAGCTGCCAATCACTCTGATATGAAATTGTTACTTGAATGGATGACAAGCTAAGACTGAAACATAAATATTAACAAGAGCCATTTCAAGCAATATCTATGTGATACAGAATTAAGTTTAGGTGAAGTCAAAAGCTAAATGACCACTTTTATATACTGTATGAAGGCCTGTCCAGTGAATGAAAAAGAAATAATACCACTGACAGTCACTCATATGGCTTCACAATGTATGATGATGAAAATAATTGAGAAATCTAAAAACTGTTGGTACTCTAGTTATTTGTTATTTAAAAAATAACCATAAACTCATACGATTTTCATTTCCTTAAATAGAACCTTGTTCATGATCCAGTTCCATGTTCCACTGCTCCTTCCAGCTTCAGCAACTTTTAATCTTAAACGTGTGTCAGCGTCTTCATGACATTTGTGAAAATGTCCAGTATGAAGTCGTCCTCCCGCACTGCGCTCTTCACTCACAGCCTGCTGTGTCTAAAATGTGTCATCTCCTGTGCTTCCTTTTCTAACTGGCATTTTAGTTGCTATATCAGATACTTGGCACACTTTGTGTATTGTCCATTATAAGTAAGGGCAGACATACCTGGTGATGATCAGTTATACCTGATTAAAAATGTTGATGCACTTTCAGAGAGTGAATGTCAAGAAAAGCTTATAGATCTGGCATCAAATATTTGATAGCATGGTGACGTGAATAACAAATGTATACACAATGCTGCTCCCAATCTGAAAGATCACACTTTATTACAAGGGAAAGATTCTCTTTCTTTGACTGTGGTGATGTGCCTTTGTTGAGCTTTTCACAGGTAAAGGGAGAAATGCCACTGCTGGAAATGTCGTCATATCACCTTCCATTGCAATTGAGCCATGTGCCTAAAAGAAAGGCTGATCTGTAAGCACAACGAGAGCTGATACCCTACTGTGACAGACAACACGAGTGATGGTCACAGAGACAAACACCTATCACATACCATTAAAATGCAAAAAGAACAAAAATGAATGAAATGCCAACATTTTTGGTGCAGGAGCCGCTCACAGACTGCAAAAATGAGTGCAGACTGCTAATGTGGACACATTTTAATCGATCCATCATGTGACTTACTGAAATGACAGAAGGGCAGCAGAGGAAGCAACATCCGAGCTCGAGACACATGTGACCATTTCATTTGGATGTCTGAGAACGTAACATATGAAGAATACCAACTGCTAAATCAAAAGCTTCGCAGGCCAACAACCACCCCTTCACATTTTTGATTTTCAGTAAGCTTTTCTAAGACTCTTTATATCCGCAGTTTGCTATTTTATTTTATTTTCTGTTTTCTCCTATTTGGTATTGTTACATATTAATAAATACCAGATGTTTTATATTTTCTGTACTTTGTCTTTTATCTAGAGTCATTAAAATAATAAGAGGGCACCAAGTGTGAGTTAGGTCACTATTTTCTCATTTACAGGGTGTATCAAGGTTGTTGATGTCACTTTTCAATTATTTGAACAACTGCAGTAAAACTAAGACACAGTTTGGTTGGTAAAAAGTACAGAAGCCAGAGAGTTGTGTTTTCTTCTATGTGTGTGCTGGTGGTAGTGAATGCGTATGTAGAGAATCCTATGTGGAATATTGGAGAGTGACTGGCACTTGGCACCACTCGAGACTTTGTCTGGATGGGATCACCTTATGTATGTGTGTGTATCTGTGTGTGTGTGTGTGTGTTATAATCTTCAAGGATGAAACTGATAAACATACCTGGTAAATCTCACAAACATCACGATAATACAATGGGGGTATTTTTTGTACATGCATTACTCGTTTAGCCTGATGTAATTGTTGACTATTTGGCCTGATCTTTGATCTGTCGGTTTTTTGAAACTCTTGCTGGATGAGTTGTCATAGCAGCACATCCAAATCCTCAAACCTGCTCGGAGCAGCTTTGTTTTATGTACACAAGGATTAGCTCACACACTTAATCAGTGTCTGTGCATGGAATTCATTCAGTCATGGCTTCACTGTTCATGAATGAGCGACTAATTGATATCGTGCACAAATTATAAGAAGAGAATTTCATATAGAGAGGTGCTTTATTGCTCCAGAGGAAATTCTTTTCAAAAGATACCACTTTAGCCGAGGGGGAATATTGTACCTCAAAGATTTATTAGCACCTTATATTCAAAGTCAAACTAGGTGAAGTCGGGCTCTCACAACCACACAGACAGTATGCATTTCTTTGAGGTTTTTTGCAAAGGCACTTTTTTATATACTGTAGGTGATGCGGAAAATCTATCTAAAAGTGCAGTTTGCCAGGCAATTCGTAACGTCTGTTTGGGTCTGAAATATTTCCTTCCGGTTTTCATAGTGTTTCTTGGACACCTGCGTGTGCAGACAATAAAAGAGGCGTTTCATGCCATTGCAGGTAGGTAATACACAGGCAAAAACACCCACAGCTCCATAAAGAATCTCACAATCAGCCTAACATTCTCATTACCCAGGATTTCCAAATGTGATTGGGGCACATGGGACTGATCAGAGTGGAGTTTGATCAAACATTATTTGGAAAATGTACCTCTCCTCCTGAAGAATAATCAGACACAGTGTCTTCATCAAATATTTGACCTTCGTCAATATCTCGTTGGTCAGACACAAGTTCTAGGGATATGACTTCACTGCAACTGACCCAACAAAAAAGAGAGGTCTCTATGGAACATACCTATGGCACACATTGAGGACAAATATATACAATGACCATCCTTTACCTGAAATGAAGTGACCACTGCATCCTGACACTGATTCTGAAGAGGAGCTTCCCCCTGGAATGCCCTCAGAAACAGGACGATGGGCATTATGCTGGAGAGCAAAACTCTTTTGCAGGGGTTTGGTCTGGACCGCATGGACCTCCACCTGTTTTTTGCTTGTCTGCCTTCTTATTAGCTTTAAAATTAATGTTTTTTATATTATATATGATTCTTTATGTCAACAATTCTTTAAATAGTTATATACCAATATTTACCAGTTTGAAGTATATTGTTGTACTTAACTTTAACCTGTTCCCATGTTCTCCTTGTGCTTACGTTTGATCTGGAATTATGACATATTAAATAATAATTTAATTTGTCGGCCACTTTTGTCAGCTAACTTTTCTGGTTTGGGCTGCTTTTGCAGTGTTACTCCTTGTGCATATTAAATC
>NC_053155.1:5641041-5666414 GCF_016835505.1 Polypterus senegalus | reverse complement strand
ATGTATGCCTAGAAGATAGGACGCTCCTCTACAAAATGCTGCTTTATCGCGGTGCTTCTGTATACTTAAAAGCACGTATTGATTTTTTGATTGTTTGCTTTTCTCTCTCTCTGACATTATCTGCTCTTCACGGTGCTCCTTTGAAGATAAGATATGTTTGCATTCTTTTAATTGTGAGAAAGAACTGCCATCTCTGTCTTGTAATGAAGCACAGTTTAAACGTTTGATTAAAGGGTGTTATTTCATGTCTAGAGGGCTCTAATAATGTTAACAGGGTGGGAGAGTTTATAAGGGCTTAAAATATATAAAAATAACAATACAAACATATGGTTTCTACTTCGCGGATTTTCATCTATCGCGGGGGGGTCTGGAACGCAACCCCCGTGATCGAGGAGGGATTACTGTATATATATATAAAAATACATATATAAACCTGTGGATTGGATAACAGAGAGCTGCTGCCGTCAATAACAGGGTTCATGGTGACAGTAACTTGTGTTGAAAATATTTGAGAATCCCACAGGTGTGACGTGAGGTGACGTGGAGATGGAGTTTCATTATTGAAAACTTGCCTGTACTTCATTGTAATATCAATACAAGTCCTGTTTAAATTTATTCTGACATAAGGTGAGTCTTTGTTCAGGACTGTAATGTTACCCCCCACCTGTATTTGTCACCTCCACCAGCTGTTTGGTCACACGTTGCTCAAGGCCTTCACTCTCCTCACTTTATATTAATTCATGAAGTCACAGAGCATCAAAAAAGTCATCTTTGAAAGTTCAAGGTCTCTGATTTCTTGTACTCATTTGACCAGATGTCTCCTTCTCTTGTAGGCCAAAAGGACCAAACAGACCAATCATTGCCAAGAAGAAGAAGTCAAAGAATGTCTATTAGTTTAAAATAAAACCAAACACATTGCAACCAACTAGATGGCTCCTTGTCCACTTGTCTGATTGTCCATCTTTGATTGTCTACTTGATTCTGTTGTCTTTGGTGACCTTCACTAGAGCTGACTTGGTGCTATGAAAAGCTCTGAACCTGACTGGAGGGACTCCATTAGATTATTATTACAAAGGGGAGACAGCAGATGTGAGAAAACAAACTTTTCAAAAATTTAGAGTGGAATCACAATTTAGAGATAAGACAGAAAGTAACTCGGGTCAAGTCCATGTTTTTAAGCCCAGGCTGACCACTGCATGTTTAAAGGATGTAGGGACAGTAGCAATGGCAGGTCAACAATAACCTGAAAAGTCTCATTGAAGAGATGAGCTGGAATGACATCAAGAGGGGAGGATGTGGGCTTCATAGTGGGCACAGTTTGGGCAAGAAAGGGAAGACAAACAGAGTCAGACAGTAAAGACAAGTCGGGGACAACAAAGGAACTGAGGCAGGTGGTGTGACAGAAGATCTCATCTCATCAGTTTTATCAGTAAAAATTCCAAAACTCCTCACATGTATCAGTGCCTACAGTACAGCTAAGAGTGTCGGAGTACGGAGTGTAACTTATTGTGTTGAACAGAACTCTAGACATCTGATCATTGGTAGAAATATCACATAAGGGTTTTGTTTCAGCTAATTTGACAGGCTGCTGGAATTCAGACAGACGGGTTTTCAGAATCTCCTAAGATGTCTGTCATTTATCTTTTTCCATCTACGCTCTGTTTTCCTACACTTCATTCTAAGAGTCTGCATGGAGTCGTTAAACCAGGGATGGCCTTTAGATATGAAGTGTCTGATTTTCACAAGAGCAACAGAATCAAGTGTGGATCTGCATGTAGAATTACGAGCACAGAGTAACTGATTGTGTGGCACAGAACTAAAAACAGAAGAATTTCCAGAAATATCAGGACAGATATATTTACTGTAGGAATTTATAGCATAAAGGCTGCTTCTTGAGACCCCAGGAATGACAATTTGAGAAGGTGCCACAGCACTGAGTATGACTGGCATTTGATCAGAGAGACAGACATCTTCATTATTAACATCAGTGACAGACCAACCAGATGATAAGATAAGATCAGACGTATGACCGCGGACATGAGTAGGACTGTTTACAGACTAAATAAGATTAAGAGAATCAAATAACTGAATAAACTCTGTAATGCTGTGGTGGGCTGGCACTCTTCCCTGGGATTTGTTCCTGCCTTGCGCCCTGTGCTGGGTGGGATTGGCACCAGCAGACCCCCATGACCCTGTGTTAGGATATAGCGGGTTGGTAAATGACTGACTGACTGACTGACTGACTCTGTAATGAATGGCTCTATACTACAACAAACATGAATGTTCAAATCACCTAAGGTCAGTATTTTATCAGACACAGTCATGACCAGCGACAATGAAAATCTCCTCATAAAATCTTTACATCATTAAGGATGTCTATATACAAGAGCGACAAGCACTGCACCTCTTAATTCAGCTTCTAATAATTGTCTCTCAGACATTAATTTTCCTTTATTTGGAAGTGTGTAATATTTATGAATATTTTTAAACACAATGGACATCCCATCCCCCACTACTTTGGCGTGTTAACAAAGCATACAGTCAGCCAGGGGAAAGTTCTAACAGGGGTCTTAACTCACTAACGTCCAGCCAGGTCCCTGTTCAAAATAAAAAGTCCAATTCAGGAGGCACAATAACATCATTTTAATTAAAACTCTTGTCTTGCTATGCATGTGTTTGTGAGACTATCAAATATCACAGGCCGCTCACAAAAATGACTTCAATTCTACTACCAGCCACAAAGAGGGATTGGAGTAGTCGGCAAGATTCAAATGCTGTTGATGTGGTGTACAAGTGGACCTCATTCAGTGCAAATCACTAGCAACGAGCAAATTGAGTTCTGTGAGATCAGCAACAACTGAGCAGACAATTGAGATGTCAGTAAAGATGAGCAAATCATTTAAAGTCAGTGGGAGATAAACAAGGATGGCACAGTGAAGGATAAAAATCAGTCAGCAGGATACAAAATGGTCACAAAACAAACAGCAAGTCATGGGGATTGTGTGCAGTGTAACAGAATGTCACTTATTAATTATAAAGATGTCACAAATGTGGTAATTAGGTAACTCTGTCAGCCATTAATCAGTCAGATGTTTGGAGGAGGTAAACAGAAGCAGATCAGTGAGGATGAGCGGACCTGACTGTGCAAAATGTAACTGTGGAGAGAATGGCGAATATGTGTTGTAATAGCAAACTGGAGGAGCTCGCCCAGGTGTCCATCACTGAGATCATAAACACCAGTAGAGGGAGATTTAGGTGGTGTGGTGGACGGCCTGGGCCCTTGTCCATTTGGGACGCCCCTATAATGGACGGACCTGGGGAGAGAGCATATTCAGAGCATTACCTCTCCCAGAATGCTAGCGGGCAGCCCCTCAGCGGGCCAACGGGTTTGGAGCATGGAAGCTGAAGCCTGCTGGGGCCTGTGGTCACTGCCAGGGGGTGCCTGGATGATTTCTGAGCCCTTGGTTGAAGGTCATGGAGCACCTGGAGTCCTTCTGTGTGACTTATAAAAGGGGTCGCCTCACTCCATTCATGGAGCCAGAGTCGGGTGGAAGAGGACGTTGTTTGTCATTAGGGGGGTCGGCAGACAAAGAGAGAGGGAAAAGAAAGAAGAGAATTGTGCTTTTGTGTGGTCCTTTGAAATGTGCTGTACAGGTGGGAAATGGGGGAAGACGTTTCCCACAAGCAAAAAGGAAAAAATAAAAGCAGGTTTGTTGCACTTGTGTCCTGTGTCTGTCTGTGTTTGGTTTGGGCAGTGGGAGCACCCTCTGGTGGCCACAGTGGGCAATGGTCACATGTTAGCCCAATGTAAAAACTGCACATCATCCATGGGCACAAAGACCAAGACTGAGGTGGCAGACAAGGATGATGAGTCTTAGCCAGAAGAATACAGCGCGAGGCAGGAACAATCCCTGAACTAGCTAGCGCTGCGGTACGTTGTCCTCACATATTTAATTATTAACAATACAGATTATTTGAATGATGTTAACATTTTATCTGTCTAATTTAATAAACATATTTTGCTGCATTTCGTCTTAAAAATGATATTGTCATCATATGTAAATAAGCACTAAAGTGGCTCAGGTTGTGTAATATTATAACTGTATCCCAAGTTTACAGTGAGGTGATTGTACTTCTACGTACAAACAGTTCTACAAGGAGCACTTGATGGACTGATTGAGTACGTTTGTAGTTCTTGGGATGAAACTGTTTCTGAACCGCAAGGTCCGTACAGGAAAGCCTCTGAAGCATTTGTCATATAAGAGCAGTTCAAATAGACTGGCTGGGGCAGCGTGTGCTTGATGCTGTATACTGATAATTCTCTTTCCGATCAGCTGCTGTAGAGCTGTGATTCCACACTCAGATACAGTGATATAAATACTCCGAGTGGTGCAGTGAGAGTAATATGGATAAAGATGATCTGCTGTGGCAACTCCTAACGGGAGCAGCTGACAGAAGAAGAAAGTGCAGTGAGAGGAACAACGCTAACGCAGCTATGGTATTTGGAATAGTTTGACCATTCTGTGGACCATTATATTGTTACAGGTTACTTACAATCAGATGCCTTACACTAATAAACAACATGCAGTTAATTTCAGAGTATTTGATAAAACCGTGTCAGGGATGTTCATCTTAAAAAGAAATGAAACCACACAGGAACAGTAGAACTGCTTTGACGCTGGGTGCTGCCAGTTTGCAAAACCGAGCAGAGAACTTGCATATGCCAGGGTTTTAGCTGGCAAGAAAATGTGCATTGCTTTACGGCAAGTTTAGGTTTTGTACATCACGATTTGAGCGTGGAAACAGGAGTACACAACATTTTTTGCGTACACATTGCTTATACTTGAGGCCCCAGGTATTTAAATTTTAAACTGTTTATATTCATCTTATGAAACACTATTGACTTTTTCTCCACCTTTACTCCGTGTGTAATATGGAGCCTGAATTTCAGTGGATTCTCTCATTCACACCTGTTAAAGTCTCGATACGTGTGACTAATTGATTGTTTCTTATTTTCTGGTTTCATATTCATTTTTGAGTATTTAAGATTTTATTTAATGTCTCTTGCTCAAATTATTTTTGTATAGTTTTCAAATAAGGTCATTTTTACTTTCTTGTATACGAATATATGTATAGACAAAGTATAGTAATCATTAAAAAATTCGACCTTACGATTTTGAAGAATCTTGACATTTTAGACTTCCCTGAGTCAGAAAATACTGTATTTTGGAATTATGTCTGTGTGTCTGTGTGTAAACACAATAACTAAAAAATGCAGCAAAATAGATGGATGAAATTTGGCATGTGATTGTTCCATCAAAATTGTAGTTCTGTAGTAACTTTTGGGCCAAATCCATCAACCAATAGTGGTATTTTACCTGAACATATCCTTAATTTTTTTTTTTTTATTTATGCATCTGAAGATTATGATTTATTCAGCTTTACTTTTATGGTAATTGTTAAACATATTAATGTGATTTGATTTGTTGTTGATGGTTCTTTAATGTACATAGTAATAATAATAATAATATAATCAATGTCTTGTGGTTTAGATATCCATCCCCATATCTGAATATTCGAGAAAGTCGAGGGGAGACCTTTTCTGATTTTTTCAGAAGTTTTGAGGTAGGGTGGTGGTCAACTGTCACACATTTTTTTTCAGTATTATAATCTTTTTGTTCTAATTTATATCCTAACCTAGAAAACGAACTGCCTAAAACAGTGTAATAATAATAACAATAATTTCTTTATAAACAGCCTTTTTTTGCGCATTGAGTCACTTTAAATGTTAACATATGATGTTAATTAAAAACAAATATCCAAGGTCATTGTATTATTGTGATCTTTGTGAGATTTACCAGGTATGTTTATCAGTTTCATCCTTGAAGATTATAACACAGACACACACACACACAGATACAGGGTGGTGATCCTATCCAGACAAAGTCTCGAGTGGTGCCAAGTGCCAGTCACTCTCCAATATTCCACATAGGATTCTCTACATACACATTCACTACCACCAGCACTAACAAACATACCAGTGTCCTTGTAACATACAAAGAAGAACACACAACTCTTTGGCTTCTGTACTATTTACCAACCAAACTGGGTCTTAGTTTTACTGCAGTTGGTCAAATTATTGAAAAGTGACATCAACAACCTTGATAAACCCTGTAAATGAGAAAATAATGACCTAACTCACACTTGGTGCCCTCTTATTATTTCAATGACTCTAGATATGTACAGAAAATATAAAACATCTGGTATTTATTAATATGTAACAATACCAAATAGAAGAAAACAGAAAATAAAATAAAATAGCAAACTGTGGATATAAAGAGTCTTAGAAAAGCTTACTGAAAATCAGTAAGAAGCTTTTGATTTATTAAGTTGCATGATGGATCGATTAAAATGTGTCCACATTAGCAATCTGCACTCATCTTTGCAGTCTGTGAGCGGCTCCCACACCAAAAATGTTGGCATTTCATTCATTTTTGTTCTTTTTGCATTTTAATGGTATGTGATAGGTGTTTGTCTCTGTGGCCATCACTCGTGTTGTCTGTCACAGTAGGGTATCAGCTCTCGTTGTGCTTACAGTTCAGCCCTTCTTTTAGGCACATGGCTCATTTGCAATGGAAGGTGATATGACGACACTTCCAGCCGTGGCATTTCTCCCTTTACCTGTGAAAAGCTCAACAAATGCACATCACCACAATCAAAAAAAGAGAATCTTTCCCTTGTAATAAAGTGTGATCTTTCAGATTGGGAGCAGCATTGTGTAGACATTTCATATGTCAAATATCAAACATTTGATGCCAGATCTATAAGCTTTTCTTGACATTCACTCTGTGAGAGGGCATCAACATTTCATCAGGTATAACTGATCATCACCATGTATGTCTGCCCTTACTTATAAAGAATAATACACAAAGTGTGCCAAGTTTCTGATATAACAGCTAAAATGGCAGTTAGAAAAGGAAGCAGAGGAGATGACACATTTTAGACACAGCAGGCTGTGAGTGAAGAGCGCAGTGCGGGAGGGCGACTTACATACTGGACATTTTCACAAATGTCATGAAGACGCTGACACACGTTTAAGATTAAAAGTTGCTGAAGCTGGAAGGAGCAGTGGAACATGGAACTGGATCATGAACAAGGTTCTATTTAAGGAAATGAAAATCGTATGAGTTTATGGTTATTTTTTACATAACAAATAAGTAGAGTGCCAACAGTTTTTAGATTTCTCAATTATTTTCATCATCATACATTGTGAAGCCATATGAGTGATTGTCAGTGGTATTATTTCTTTTTCATTCACTGGACAGGCCTTCATACAATATATAAAAGTGGTCATTTAGCTTTTGACTTCACCTAAACTTAATTCTGTATCACATAGATATTGCTTGAAATGGCTCTTGTTAATATTTATGTTTCAGTCTTAGCTTGTCATCCATTCAAGTAACAATTTCATATCAAAGTGATTGGCAGCTCATTATTTAGTCAGATAACCTGACGCTGTGGGTTCAAATCTCACTACTGACATTCTGTGACCCTGAGCAAGTCACATCACCTGCCTGCGCTCCAACTGGAAGAACAAATGAAATGTAATCATTAGTATCTCAAGTGTTGTAAATCAACCTGAATAAAGGTGTCTGCCAAGTAATAATGAGAAGTCAAGCAAAATGACACCTTTTATAGGCTAACTGAACAGATTACAATATGCGAGCTTTCAAGGCAACAGATATTGTAATCTGTTCAGTTAGCCTATAAAAGGTGTCATTTTGCTTGACTTCTCATTGCATCCATAATGGCTAACATGGCACAGCACCCTAGTACTCCAGCCAAATAATAAATGTCAGCTTTTAGAAGAGCCATCAATTGATTATTAGCTCTGCAAATCAGCAGCCTTTTGGGGAGGCCTGCAGCCTGACTGTTTACTGAATTAGCTGTCAGTAGAGACTGGCCGATGCTAAAGGAGTTTGGACACATTACAGAACGTTACAAATGAGACTTGTGCTGTACTCTTACATACCGTTATAATAAATGATATTTTATAGACACAAACAGACATAACTGCGCACGTCTCCATCGTTATTCTCTTGCCCAGCCCTTCCTCTCAGCTCTGTGAGTAAACTGCTCAGACTGGTTTGACTCGTCTGCCTGCCTTTAGGAGGACATCAGAGTTCAAACAACAGGCAGTATGGCGGGTTGGAGATCTGAGAGTGAGCTGACTATGAGGTCCAAAGAAAGCTTAGTAAATCATTCTGTTCTTCATTATTGTTTTTTAATTTGAATAAGAAGATTTACATATGGACACAATAAAATGCTTCATTCAGGCTGATTATCCACCATGTTGGAGTTAATGTTACACAAATCAGAAGTAGTAAAGGAAGAGTTTGCTAGTCTGGAGGATGCAGAGCAGATCTCTACACCTGGCATGAAGATTATTATTAGGTTTTCAGGCTCCATTTCCACTTTCAGATGAACAAGCTAATATTTTAGTAGAGTGGGTTTGAATAATTGGCTGACCTCTTTGTGTTCCAAATGGCCAGTGTCAGCTCGATTTCAAAGTGGGATACATCTTTGCGGAGATCACCATTTTATTGTGCTGATGTTCTGCAGCTTAGTAAAACTAAATTTATTTCTAGCAGTATACATTATAATAGGAAGGCTTATAGTAGAAAAACATGAAAAACTGCTAAAAGTAAAAGACACAAAGATCAGTCCAAGGTACAATCACTCCAGTAATTCCTAGAAAGACTTCGGATTCAATCATTTTAAATAAAAATAAAAACCTCACCAGAAACCCAAGAGAGTGAGCTAACTAGTTAGTAATGAAAAGTCCATCAGATTGAGTAGAAGAACAGGAGTTGAACAGAGACATTGGAGAGCCCAGAAGACTTGTGGTAGAAGAGCATTTATAGATCTGAGCCACACTCCAAAGTGTTCTGTACACTCTCACGCAAACAAGTGATTTGTTATAGTTTAGGTAAGAGAAAATTTGGTTTTCTTATTGAGTTATGGAGGAGACATTAAGATTTATCTATGACAGCTTAGTGAGTTTGTCATAAAATAGTCTTGACTTGATAATTGTAAACCAGTTCCACATGAAGAAGATTCATCAGAGGCTGAAATGAAGATTACAATCTTAAATGTGAGATTGCTGACAAATAAAACCTTGACATTAAATGAATCTCTAACTCGCTGTCTTTGTGCCCAGCGGTGTAAGACAAGATGACACCAAGCAGATTTGTCAAGTGCCAGTGATTGTGCTTCTGTCCAGTTCATACCCAGTAAGTGAAGGTCTTTGTTACTGTTTTGTGCCGAGGTCATCCTTGGTCTGCCTGATTGGCGTTTTCCAGGCAGGGCTCATTGCATGGCCTGTTATGGTAGTCTGCTGTTCTCCATACCTGATAAATGGCTGAACCAAGTCAGGCGTCTTTCCTGTATTTCTGTAGTAGGTAACTGGGTAGCTGGGATGATAGCGCTGTTACATACTTCCATCTTGGTCTATATAGAGAACTACTTGTTGTCCCATATTTTCCTCAATCTGGTCATGGTGGAGGATGTACGTCAGCTGTGGTGTTGTTGTCACAGGTAAGCAGGCTGCCAAGATAACAGGGTCAACACAATATCCCAGTCAAAAATGGTAAGATCGTATCGGACAATAAGGGGATCACGTCAGGATTGAAGGAACACTTTTGCGATATCCTAAATAGACCTAAACAAACCTCCCCTTATGGATTCAGAGCATAACAGGCACTTTGTCCTACTGTTGCTTCCACAAGTCATTTTACCATCAACTGTGATCCACTTACATTATCTAAATCTATAACTTTAACACTAGAATTACCTGTTTCTTTGAAGGACATGTGATTGGCAGGATGACGCTGGACTTTGTCCTGTATCCAAACGGTGCCCTCATTCGCCTTTACGCCTGGTGCAGCTGCGTTGTTCTTATATGTGAGTGGGCGTTTCTTGCGGGGAGGGCTTCTGTTCTCTTTCTCCGATCTGAGTTCATCTCTCGTCTTTATTTGAAAACAGCAGTGTCAGATCAGGGTGAGCATCAACACGACCGAGAGAATAAAACTGAATAAAAATACGGTAACTTTGACAAGCACTATAAATTTACATCGGCTGTTACAAACGCAAATCAACTGTGTGTTTTTATTGTATAATATTAATAATAAGAGCAGCTCTACTCAAAATGGAAAACTTCAGAAGCTGCTAGCATCGAACTCAAAAGCTCCTGATTGGGAGTCAGCAGTTCTTAGCATTGCACCACACAAGCTGCTTTCTTTTTTCTTTAGTTAAATTCTTGAATAAAAGCGCACTTGTTCTGTTATATTTGTACTTTTTGTGATTTAGTGTTTATTTCATATTTGGACTTCAGGCTTCACACCTTATACACATGTCATAAAGACGGTCCTTGGGTGTGTGTGTGAACTGTTAACATTTGAATCTGATGATTGTCTACTGCATAGCGCAGAACTGACCTCTCTATACTAATACTGTCCTCTGCATCTCCAACATGCAGCCACATGTGGACACTGGCCAAGATCGGAACAAAAAACCAAACGCGGTCACTAGCTACAACTGCATGAAGGTATGCAAATGAATATAAAATTGTATTAGTGCAACAACGTTTTCCAAAATGTACAATACAGGTCATAATATGAATAATTACAAATGTCATATATGTCTAAGTCTCTCTTTTTTGTCAGTGTGGCTTTGACAGATCAGAAGGTGCATACTAATTCAGTGTGAGCAGGAGCACTCATGAATAAAACTGAATAAAAAAAAATCACATCCACAGTCATTCTAAGTCACGCACGACACTCACATCCACGGTGTTCACAGTCTTGTTCGCACACAAGTGTTACAAAACAAGTTTATTTGTTATACCAAGTTTTTATCTGAAAATGGCATCAGATATGGGGGAGTATGGGAGCTTGAACCTGAGTGAGAGAATAATACTGAAAAAAAAAACGTTAACTTTAACTATAAATTTACAGACGCAAATCAAATGTATGTTTTTATTGTATGAAATTAACAATAAGAGCAGCTCACTACTGAAAATGGTAAATGTGGGAAGCAGCTGATATCGAAACCGCGACCTCTTGATTGGGAGTCAGCAGTTCTTAGCATTGAACCACACAAACTATCGTATCAACCGTAACCTGCTTTCTTTTTTCTTTGGTTAAATTCTTGAATAAAAGTGCACTTGTTTTGTTATACTTGTGCCTTTTGAGGAAGTGTTTATTTCATATTTGTATTTCAGGCTTCACACATTATACATTTCATGTCTAAATTTTTTCAGTTATTACTGAAACATGAAAAACATTTCTGTGTTAACATTTCTGTTTTACATAGATTGTTGTCGACACTGAACACACATAAAATATATGTATTCCAAATGACGATGTGCTTTTTTACCCTATAAAGCTTCAACACTTCACTTAAAGATAAACACTGAGCACTGACAAACGTCTTTGTGAATTGAACTGCAGCAGTGGTTGGGGGGATGGGATACCAGGCTGCTTGCTGCTTATGGACACATTTACAGGACAAAAGACACTGACGGAGAGGTGAGAATGGATTTAAGGTGGACCGGATTTATAAGCTTTCTCATAGGCTCTGGTAATTCTAGTGTTAAGTACATTTTGATTTTAAAAGAAAGATGGATATACTGTAAGTGGAGAACACACACAAAAGTCTCAGTTATGCCCACCTCAGGTCATTTTCAGTGAAATGTTTCCTCAAAGCCTGCTCTGAAGCAGGTTGCACATCCTTTCTAGGGCCAGGGTAGTAACTGCAAGACGTAGCAGGTGTCAGAAGTCTTTTACTGAGAAATGGAGAAACAGAAGCAGTGGCAGATGTCTACATAATCAGTAGCCTCCATACCCCCCTGGTTGAAAAGATCAGCTGTCAAAAGGACAGAACCAGTGGCTCATCTTCATACGATTATTTTGCAGACCCTAAAGAGAGAATATCCACAATTCTGCAGCGGTTTGGGTGTCATCCAGTGGCCACTAAGTGCCCTTTTCCTTAAAGATACCAAGGTGGATTCCATTCCCTCTGGTACACAAAGAAAAAAGGAGCTTCAATTTGTGGTAAACATTGAAAACATCACATCAGTAGACTGGAGGAGCCACTCGATTTGTGTGCAGGAATTGTGATGGTTTCAAAGACAAATGTTGCTGTGCGCATATGTGGAGTGCTGTGTGTACTCTATACAGTACATTGAACAATTCATACTGCCCTCTGTCAAACAGTCCCTTGGTAAATGAGCAGGATCATAGCACTTTAGAAAGTTGATACCAAATACAGAGTTCCCTGATGAAAGAGTCAGCCAAGTTCATAACGTTCAGAATTCCCTTAATCACCATCTTCTTGGCATTGCTTCTGCATCCCAGAATGCTCATAGTCTCATGGTCTTGAGGATCACTGAAGATCTGGAAGGAATCGCCTGTCATAAGGACTATGTGCTTATTCGGGGAAAAACATGGAACGAGCATGTGTGTTCATGTATTTAGTTTGTAACATTTAGGTCTGTAACACAAAGAGCAATTCTCTGCAACTACATATCCTGGCATTAGAATTTAAAATTTAGTTCAGTTCAGTCAGAACTCCCTAAATCAAAGGCCGGCCAGGTAGAGGCTGAGCTCACTGGCATATCCAGTAAGACACACCTCATGGTTGCCCCAGTCCAGTACAGAGGTGGTTGACAGATGTCATTGTGAATACTGGCAGCCATTTTACTCTTATGTAGAAGAGCTTGTGCGTGAAGGTATCAGGTCATCATGAGATGTTGCTTTGGCATTAACTTCATTTTCATGGATGGCAATTAGCATAAGGCTATAGGAAAAGTCTTAGGGGACTACCATCTCCGAAAAGCTACCTGGAAGATGGGCACAGTTTCTAGAATATTCTCACCTAATATTGCCAGTCCTAATAATGAAATTAGCAGGATTTGTAATTATATTTATATATTCCATCTTTGAAGGTATGTTCTGACTGGAGGTGGAATTGTGGTGTAGCGGGTCCACAGCTCAGATTGAAAAGGGCAGTTTTTAAATAGATAATCACCACACTCATGGCTTAAAGAGGGGGTGCAGTAGTGTGACCGGAGCAGTTCCCGGGAGCTTCGTGATGCGGGTGGTACTCGCTTAAGTGCACAGGTGAGGAGTCGTTCACATCTGTAATTGATGCTGGGAGCTGCTATTCGCCACACCTGATCCACGTCTCCATTATATATACAGTAATAGGAATGGAGATTAAAGGAGAAGAAGGCAGCTGGAAGTGAGGGAGCTGGTGTGTGAGAGTGACAAAGCAAGTGAGTGCAGTCTTGCGGATGTATGCAGGCAGCTGGGAGAGGTGAGCCCTAGCGGGGTGTTTGGCCGACACCTGGGGCCGACAGTAGTGGTCGCTCCTGCTGAGTGCTGGTGTGGAGCAGGACTGACCACGAGAAGGTTGGTTCACCCCATAAGGCCGAGAAGGCAGCCGGAGTCTGAGATTTGGAGTGGCACCCCAACATGAGCGTCCTGGCCATTGGGTGAAGCCAAGTCTCGGTCTGGCAGATGGCTAAACAAGACCAGGGATCAGGAGGCCACCAGACCAGCCAAGTGAAGAAGGTCAGCTGCAGGTAAGGTGACTCCCCTGGCGCATAGCCTGGATGGGAGAAGCAGGGGAGTCGTCAGTAGAAAGAAGGCATCAGGCTTTGTTTTAAAAGGACTGCTTCCAGCCATTGTTTTTACCATCGTATTAAATAGAATTATTTATTGGATTTTAACCTCCACAGATTCACCTCTGTTTTAATGGATTATTTATTTAATAACTGTTTGTAGCACTGGACTATTTATTTAAACACTGGTTTTAGTTTTGTTTTTTTAATAAAAGCACTTTTGCCCTTTTTTGCACCATCCCCTTGCTTCGTTTTGTCTCACTGTCCAGCTTATCGGTGACATTACTGACGGTGTCGGGTTCGAGAGCTCCCCAGAAGCCAGACGGGAGCCAGGGGCAGAACCCACATCGTCACAGGGAGCATTTGTTTTTATCAAAGGCTTGTAAAGAATTATGGGGTGGGGGGTCTACCTCGGCAGCAGAAATGAAAATGTTATGTGACATCAACACAGCTAGCGTCCTTGGCCAACAAGAAGTGGTGAGACCCCTACAGCAACAGTGAGCAAATATATGGACTTTGTAAAACTTCCATCATCACTCGTGACATCTGCATTATGGATGGTGTCTGTTCACCATCATACATACTGGGGGTCCACTCAGACTTAAGGAGCCATTAAAAAACATTTTGACATAATGCTAGCCAAGGGTGTTATAGAGACTTCGACCTCCCCATGAGTGTCTTCAGCAATTTTGGCTAAATGTTGTGGTGGGTCTTTTCTCTTCTGCATGTAACCCCGTGGACTGAATGCCAAGACTCACTTGGATTACACCAAAGGTACACACGATACTCGAGTCACTATTGGACGGTAAAAATGGGAGAAGGCAGTGAGGATAAGTGACATAAAACAAAAAACATGAGAAACTAAAAGCAAAAACCTAAGAGCAGCAGCAGCTTTAAACATGAGCTGGCCAGAGCAACAACACTGACTCCAGTCATCCAGACCGAAACATGTCTGTCCACCCAGGAGCTGAAGATTAAGATAAACCAACTAACAATTGAAATAACTGTTTGAGACTGTGGCGGACCGCTGGGGCCCTTTCCCAGTTGAGACGTCTCTATAATGGAAGGACCGGGGTAGAGGGCTTATTCTGGACATTATCTCACCCGGAACGCTAGAGGGCACCCAAAGGCTTGCAGAGGTGCCACGGGTTTGGAGCATGGATGCTTAACTGTGCTGGGGCTCTTGGCCTCTGCCGGGGGCACCTGGATGTTTACTTGTCCCTGTTTGGCAGCACTTCCACCACACCAGGAAGTGCTGCCAGAAGAAGGTCACTGGACACCTGGAGTCCTTCTGGGTGTCCTTTAAAAGGGTCAGTCACCACTGCTCAATGGCCAGAGTCGGGAGGAAGAAGGACAAAGCCTGTATGGAAGACTAGAGGTGAAGGGACTATGCTGTGCTTGTTGGTGCTTTATGTACTGTGCAGTGGAGAACGGAGAGCAAGCGCTTCACCACTTAAAATAAACGTCTACTGGGTGGTGAAACTTGTGTCCTGCCTGTCTGTGTTGGGTTAGGGTGGCGGTACCCGCCCTGGGCTTAACAAGACGGTACACTTCTGATAGCAAAGGTTTTGCCTTAGGGATGATATTCATTACATCACCAATGGGGAACATTGTAGCAGAATTTCTGGGTATGCCAAGTGTCTTAAGCCTTTGACATATGAGTTCAGCTCAGCCCACGTTAACACACCTGTACCTTTGTCAATGTTACAGACACCAGACATGTTAGTGTGTATCATCATACCAGGTGGAGACGTTCACTGCCTGAGCTCATGTCTCAAATTCACCCTGTCTGCTCTCACATTTCACTTTGACCCTCCTCTTCCTTCTCCTCCTCACTGAGCACAGCCAAAGTTTCACTTTCATTTCTTCACAAGTCACCTCCCTGTTTACCTGTCTGAGTCTCTCTGCCTGACTCTCCTGAGACAGACCATGGCAGAAGCACATCTGTTAATATCTGAGGAAGAGTTCACCTGCTCGGTGTGTCTGGACACCCTGACTGACCCCGTCTCAACACCATGTGGTCACAGTTTCTGTCTCGAGTGCCTTAAGGGTTTTTGGGATCAGAGCCAAGTGTGCACCTGTCCTCAGTGCAGAAGGGCCTACGTACCAAGGCCTGAGCTGCGAAGAAACACTCTGCTGAATGAAGTCATCAAGAAACTGAAGAAGAACAGTCTCGGTTCTCCTCCCTTGTCTCAGAATTATGTCAGGCCTGGAGACGTACAGTGTGACGCCTGTACCGGGAGGAAGTTCAGAGCGGTGAAGTCATGTCTTACCTGCATGGCCTCCTTCTGTCAGGTTCACCTCCAGCCTCACTATGAAGGAGCTGCCTGGAAGGACCACAAGCTGACAGACCGGGTGCAAATCTGAAGGATAAGCTCTGCACAAAACATCAGAAAGGCTTGGAGGTGTTTTGCCAAACAAATAACTTGTGCATCTGTACGATATGTGTGGCAACTGAACACAGGGGGCATCATATTGTGGAGCTGAAGACCGCAAGGGAAGAGAAGCAGGTGAGAGAAATTTGTGCAAGACGTCCTCCTAGGGACAAATAAAGTTCAGTCTATCTATCTATCTATCTATCTATCTATCTATCTATCTATCTATCTATCTATCTATCTATCTATCTATCTATTATATAGTGCCTTTTCTCTATCTATCTATCTATCTATCTATCTATCTATCTATCTATCTATCTATCTATCTATCAAAATCAACACAGAAATCTGTTCATTTTCTGAATCTGACCGTTTTATGTCACATTAGGGACAGCTGGACTCCTGGGTGGGATATCAGAGCTTAACTGACTTTCACACAGAAGTTGTTTAGTGTCCAACTATGGTGTTGTGGGTCCCCAGCTCTCTAAGTAAAGGCCAATTTTTTTCAAATAATCACCGCGCTCGTGGCTTAACGAGGGAGCATGGTGGCTGTAGCGGATCTCAGGGCGATCTGTGGTGTGGGCGTTTCTCACCAAGTGCACAGGTGAAGGACTGCCCACATCAGTGATTATTCCTGAGGCTGCTAATGTGCTGCAGCTGCTATGCCCTCTCAATATATAAAAGGGCGAGTCGGCTGGAGAGGAACAAAAAAGGAGAACAAAAAAAAAATAGAAACAAAGAAGGGCGGAGGTGGCTGGAGAAAGCAGGAGAGCGAGTGAGTGATAGAGAGCGGTGGGTGAGGCGGCCTGCAGACAGCTGTGTAGAAGCCTGGGTGTTTGGCCAACATCTGGGTGGGAGTCATAGTAGTGTTCATTCCCACTGAGTGAACGAGTAGCGGGAGTGACCAATGAAGGGCGACTGGCTGCGTAAGACCGGGAAGGCAGCAGGAGTCGGGAGATTTGATGGTGGATTCCCCAGCGTGTGCGTCCTGGCCGTTGGATGAGAACCAAGTCTTGGGCCTGGGATGAGTGCCAGACCGAAGCCAGGAATCGGGAGGTCTCCAGACCCGTGTGTTTAATGAATGAAGAACGGCTGCAGAGAGCGTCTCGCCTGTTGCATGGCCCAAACGGGAGAAGCAGGTGAGACGCTAGTGTAGAAGAAGCATTTTAAGGATTACTTCCAGCAACATTTTAACTTCGGGTTTTAAAGGATCGTCTTTCTATTTTAAACCTCCACGTTTTTTACTTCTGTTTTATGGATTATTTATTTAATGAAGACTTTTGAGTCACTGCACTATTTTAAACACTGTTTTCGTTGATTTTTTTTAAATAAAAGCACTTTGCACATTTGTACCATCCCCTTGCTATTTTTGCCTCACTGTCTAGTTCATCTCGGTTATAACTATTGACGGTGAACTTTGAGGTGTAGGTGGAAACGTAAATCTTGTGATTTTGGCATAAAGTGACATCAGTACAGACCTAAATGGACTAGAAATGTCAACCTGCAGTAGATCCTGGTGGTGTTGATGTGTCACTTGGGCTGCATGGAGACCTGCTGTGTGTGTCTCTGGTGTGACTCCTGGTCTCGACGTGTTTTGTAGTCCTTTGCATGTTCTTTTCTCGTTTCTCTCTACACTTTTGCGCCCCCTACAGACTATTGTAATGCTGGCAGATTAAGTTAAACTCCACTCTGAGAGAACTTAGTGATGACTTCATGAATGTCAGCTAAATAACTAACAAAAAACAAACAAATAAACAAAAACTTCTTGTAATAAAGTGAAAATTCCCAACGTGCATTGTCAGGTCTAAATATTGTCATTCTGATGTCTTGTTGTGCATTTTCTAAATTGACAAGATTTTAAATATTGAGTATATTTTTTTTAATAGCTCATTGCTTAGCAGTGCTGTCTAACAGATTCAACATTGTGGATGATGTGAGGAAAAAATGAGGTTGTGTTTCTGAAATGTGAAGTGCATCTTTTTTTAATGTTTGTGTACTCAGAGTGCAAATACAGAAAGGTAAGAACATGGAACTGTAGGATATTTTCTCTAACACCCCATGCGTATTCACCAACAGGATGAGCTGGGCAGGACCCTGAGTGAAATCCAGAGTCGAATTGGGGTGAGAGAGAAGAAAGTGGAGGAGACGAGGAAGATGGTGGAACAGATAAAGGTGAGTGCAACTAAGAAGACATTTTATGTCAGCAAGAGGTGAAATGAATTAAAAATACGAGAGCCCTCAGAGCTTCTCTGTTACAGACGTACAGGAAACGTGAAAACAAAAGACGCTTCATTATTTCCTTCATAGAATTTAAGAATTAATATGCTTGGTGACCCTAATTTCTCTGTCATGTCACTACTGAAGGTGACTTTTTTAATTGCAGTGTATATAATCTTTTCAAATGTTATTCATGTCTGCACATGATCTTCATTTTTTCTGATGTTGGCCCATTTTCTGTCCTCCTAGTCTAAATATCTACACTGACCAGACATATGCTACCTAATGTACCGAAGCAGCAAAGGTAGTGGGGTTCAAATCAGGGAGGTGGACGTGCCTGCTGGTCAGAGGATGTGTAGAGAACCCAACATGTCATTTAAACATTGTGTTGTGCCACCCAGACTCAGAAAGTCAATAAAGCTTTAAAAAGGTGATATGACCAATATGGGACAGAGGAAGTGGGAGCCACGTGCAGGGTTTAGATCTCCAGTGGGCTCTGATTCAGAAGGTCAGACAGCATCCAAGACGGAAAACTGAAGACCATCCATCCATCCATTTTCCAACCTGCTGAATCCGAACACAGGGTAACGGGGAGTCTGCTGGAGCCAATCCCAACCAACACAGGGCACAAGGCAGGAACCAATCCCGGTCAGGGTGCCAACCCACCGCAGAAACTGAAGACCTCCCATGTCTGTCTTTTCAGTTATTTTGATGCTCAAAATGATCATTTTAATCATATATATATATATATATATATATATAAATTGCCAGGTTGGGGATGAGGTGCTCCCTCAAACTAAGGAGTTTAAGTATGTCAGGGTCTTGTTCACAAGTGAGGGTAGAAGGTAGCGTGAGATTGACAGGCAGATCACAGCAGTGTTGTACCAGTCAGTTGTGGTAAAGAGAAGGCTGAAAGCTCTCGATTTATTGGTTGATCTACATTTGTGTCCTCACTTATTTTCACAAGATGTGGGTAGTGACTGAAGAACTAGTTCACAGATACCAGCAGCAGAAATAAGCTTCATGTTCAGGGTGCACATGATGAGGAGCAAAGACTTCTGGCCCGGCTCAAAGAAGAGCCGCTGCTCCTCCATATCAAAAGAGCCAGTTAAGGTGGTTCAGGCGTCTGATTAGAGATGTCTTCTGGATGCCTCTCTGTCCAGATGTTTCAGGCATGTCCAACTTGTAGGCAAGCAGTGTGGTGTAGTGACTTTAAGCCCATAGTTTACTAGTTCTGTCCTTATCTGTGGCTTGCTTTGAGTCCGTGAGCGCATCACTGAAGTCTCCTGTGCTCTAACTGCATAAAACACACAGAAACCATTGTATGAGTTAGTGACCCAGTAAAGGGGACTCATGGGAAGGCAAACAGGGATAGTGACAGACAATGACAAATTACAGTCATGGTGACAGTGCTGAAAAAAATGTGCTGCAAACAATGACCTGCATTAAGCTGGGATGATTCAAGGGAGCACATAGTAGGGCCACCTCAAAGTAATCACAATAAGCTGACATCTTGAGGAAGTCCAAAGAGGAATCCACCTAATGCTGCGCAGGGTTTGACAAGAGGCCAAGAGGCTTTATAATGGCAGACCAAACTGAAGAATTCTGGTTATTGTAAGGAAAGAGCAGAACTGCAGGTTTATTAAATGAACACCAAGCAGCACCACAACATCAGTTAGCTTTCTGCAGTCTTCTTCAGCCCTCTGTTGTGTTTCCTCTTTCTGTTGGAAGTTTATGACTTTACTATCTTGGGATCTTCACCTACAGTTTGGTATTTAGGATTTTGTTTGAATATGAGATGGCAGATATTTAGCTTAAATTTTTATTGTTAATTAATTTCAGTTCTTTTGATCTTCCCATTTTTGTTTTGAAGCTTAATAATTCATTTGCACTTTGTAATGTGTGCTGTGACAGTGGAGACAGACAGCAGACAGATAGACACGTAGACCACTGCCGCTACTGGCCCCACACTTTTGGAGAAGACTCTAACTGTAGCCCACTGTACCTAATTTTGTGGCCCCTCCTCGACTGACCTCATAGGTATTGGGGGCTGCAGTTTCACTCTGTTGCCTCTGTCTGCTACGATGTCTTTCTGTCATTTTAACTGTTGTATCTCTACGTATGTGACTTAACAACAGCAAATCGAGTGTAGATACGCATTGTGGCCTGTGGATATGCAGTCTGTTAAAGCGCCACGTCATGTTTGTATTTCCTATTAGACAGTGATGGCAACTTTCTCTAGTTGTTCGTTTAGATGTGCAGTCAGAAGGTCGGTGCTGTGCAGCTTTCTCCCTGATTTTACGGGTGTCATGAGGCTAATTTGTTGATTTGGGTGTTTTGAGTCCTGAAATCCGCACCTCCTGTGGTTCTTCATTATCTGATCTCTTAACGGCAGTCCTTCTGATGGAGTGTGACACACCGTTTACTTCAAATGCATTTTTTCCGATTCATATTTACACGAGCATAGCTGCCAGTTCTTTCAAGTTTACATGAACACTTTCATCATAACGCTGAACAGCAGAGACAGCACACACAGCACCATCACTGACGTATCATTCACGTAAACCACTCGTCCATTGATGCTGTTGACGCCAATTTGTTTGATGCTACTGATGCTGCATAACGGTTTTCTCTTGCAATACGTTGTTTATTTTTAAACTGTGTAATGTGCTCACTGCACACGTGACCCTCCTCTGTATGTCTAATAGGTTTTTTTCAGTTAACTTTTTGACTGTTCATCATAAACAGAAGCCTGCTGTCTGTCGGACCAGGTGAACAAGAGCATCTGTGATCGTTACAGTCCAAAATCACAACCATGACTTTGAGTACCGCCGTCAGGAGGCATTAGATTGGTTTAGAAATGTGACACTCAGTGAGCCGTCTAATTGCTCCCACCCAGTTTGAAGCACAATTCACTCAGGGTGGTCTCCAGACATATATATCCTACATCTGGCTTCAGCGAGACTAAATCCAGGAGGCCCTGCCATATGTAGTTCTTCTCATAGAGTGGCCTGGGCACCTGGTGGTAGGAAGATCTCAATCTGCGCTGATTACTTCGTAGAACAAATTCAATCCAGTCTTCTAGTGTATCTGACCGGACAAATCATAATATTGTTCTGGGCATGGATGACAACGAAGGTGCTGGACTAACTTGTGAATTTGTCTTCATTATCTGTTTTATTGTCTCATGTTTCAGTTTAATTTTGATTAATTGTTTTCTTTAGTGTGTTGACCTTCTTTATTGTCTTGCTCCCTATTCCTTATTTATTTAATGAAGTATTTTATAATATATTATATTACCTTTAACATAGGTGGGTAGCTGCCCGTCGAGTGCCGTTTATTAGCTCTTTCTGCAGCACCCAAAGGCCAATAAGAGCTTTATATTTGTTTCTTGCTGTGGCTTTGCTCCCATTTTGTATTTTGACTTTGTAGTTTTAGTGTTTGGAGGTCTTTTGACTCTTTTGCCCTTCTGGATTTAGACTTTTAACTTTGTAATTTTGATTTTGTTTTTTTTATTTTGCTATTGTTTCTTTGCATTTTGACGTTTTAAATGTTTAATTTTTTAATGTTTATTATGAATTCATTGTTTTCCTCCCTTAGCCTGTTGTATTCAGTCATGATCTCTTTTTTCTCAAAGTTTAGTATTAGGGTTTATTTTCCTAATTAAAACACCTTTTTTAATTAATTTCTTAACACACCCTTAGTCCAGAATACACCTTTTGCACTGAGCACCTATGGAGGACAAGTTTTTGAGGTAATTTTCTTTTAATTTTCACTAAATGGTAATAAACATGCAGGGTGTGTCTGCCAGGCAGAGTAACCCGCACCACACATCAAACCTGAACCACAAATCAGAGTTGTAGTCAAAGAAAGAAGCAAACTTTCTACCATGATGTTTTCTTCTTAACCCTACCTGTCCTAGTCACATATTTCATTTAGAATTCCTCTTCCAAAGTTGCAGTCATGCAGCGATAGTCACAAAATAACAGGGATGATGAAGCAGAATAAAGAACTGCATGTACAAAAACACCCAAAATGAGACAAAATGAACCCGGAGGAACATCACACTCTGAGGTTGAGGACCTCACTTTGGATTCCATCGTCTACATGTGGGCAGATTCATGATTACAATACACATAAAGCCCTCTGTATTTCTGATTCACAGCAAATGCATGCTGTTCCATGAAAAAGTATTTGCCCCCTTCCTGATTCCCTCTTTTGTTGTTCTTTAATAAGACTTTATTGTTTCTGATCTCGAAACAAATTAAGTAAAATACAAAAGACAACCTGAGTAAATACAACACACCAATTTAAATGATCATTTGATTTATTGAAGGAAAAAAAATCACCAACACCTATATCACCTGTGTGAAAAAGTAATTGCACCCTTAAGCAACACCTGCAAATCAAACAGTTTTGGTAGTTTTGGACTGATGACTGGACATTTACCTTCTGGTAGACGGCTGTATTCAGGTTTCCCTCAATTAGAGAAAGTCACCCAGGCACTGAAGCAGCTCATCACACTACCACCACCATGTCTGACTGTGGCCCTGATGTTCTTATTGTCGAAAGGTGTGTTATCTTTACGACAGAAGGAACGGGACCCTTGTTTTCCAAAAAGTACCACTTTTGACTCACCAATCCACAGAATACTATCCCAAAAGTTTTGAAGGTTCTCAGGGTGTTTTTTAGCAAAAGTTGGACAAGCCTTTAACACTAGAATTACCAGAGCCTACGAAAAAACTCGTAATTCCGTCCCACCTTAAACTGCTTCTTAAATCCCTTCACACCTCTCCGCCAGCGCCCTTTGTTCTCTAAATGTGCTGATAAAGAGAAGCTAGGAGCAGCCGGCTATTCCATCCCCCCACCAATTTAGAACGTGCATGAACTTCTCTCAGCTCATGCCTTGATTGAGTATCTGGGAGTGAAGTGGAGTTTTAGAGTGAAATAATAGATCGTTGTTTGGAACACACGCATTTCATGTCTGTTCCGTTTCTACAGTAATCTGTGTAAACACATTGTTAAAACAGAAACGTTTTTTTATATTCTAGTAGTAGATGACAAAATGTAGGCATAAACTATATAATGTATGAAGCCTGAAGTCCAAATAGCAAAGAAACATTTTCACAAGAATAACACAATTGCACTTTTATTCAAACATATAACTGCAGAAACAAAAAGCCGCCTTAACATGCGACATTGACACCAGTTTTCTGTAACTGACACCGTGGCTCAATAGACTCAGCCCCCGCTTTTGAATCAAGGGGTCGGGTTCGATCCTGCGCCCCTCCATTTTGAGAAGTAAACTATCTTATTCTTACTGTTTTAGGATAAAAGCATACATTTGATTTCAGTCTGTAACAGCCGGTGCAATTTATGATCCATGTAAAGGTTAGCTTTTTTTTTTATTCACTTTTCACTCTCTCAGTCGCGTTCAGAATCAATCCATACAACCCCATCTGACACGGCTGTTTTCACTAAAGACGCAGCTATAGCTCTGCAGTGTACCACGATGCATACTAACGCACAATCACCCCCCCGGTTCTGACACACAAACGCTGGCGAAGCTGCCTTCTTCGTATCTCACCGTCACAGGAACATATATTGGTGTAAGAAAGTACACTGTCAGGTGCTCATTCAGTGTGATAGAAATCATAGCACAGAGAGGTGTGTGCACTGCAACAATTACACATGTCGTAAATGTAGGAAGGACGGTCCTTGGGTGTGTGGGAACTGTTAATATTTGAATGTGATGATTTTATATAGCACGGAATGAAAATCAGCACTTCTTAGCATTGCACCATGCAAGCTGTCATATCAATCGCCTACTGTAACTTGCTTTCTTTTTCTTCGGTTATACAGGTAGTCTTGCACTTGTTTTGTTTGCGAAATGAAGTGTCTCGTGCACTTTTCGTGGCATTACACGTGTATTTTTGAGCATGCCCGTTTGAGCAGTATAAAAAGTATTGAAAAGTATAACAAAACAACGGGCAGATGGGGAGTGTCTGATGATTGCATATAGCGCCGAACTTACTGCTCTTTACTATTCTCTCCTCTGCGTGCCCTGGTGTACAAAAGAAACAGAATACAGACGCGCTATAGCTCTGCAGTGTACCACGATGCATACTAACGCCCCCCCCGGTTCTGACACACAGACGCTGGCGAAGCTGCCTTCTTCGTATCTCACCGTCACTTGATTTTCTTTTTATTCAGTTTTATTGAGTGTTCCTGCCAGTCCCGCATGTTGCTGTATGCTGGATATGTTCATATGTATTGTCTCTTTCTTTCAGGTGTGTAATAGAAACCACAGCATAGAGAAGTGTGTACACTGCTTCTTACAGGAAAAGGCGATGGAAAAGTGCACTTGAATAAAAGTGCACTTTTGTTATACTTTTACACCAATATATGTTCCTGTGTTTGAACGACACGGGCAGATGGGGAGTGTCTGATGATTGCATATAGCGCCGAAGTTACTGGTCTTTACCATTCTTTCCTCTGCATGTCCTGTAGTACAAAAGAAAAAGCATACAGCAACATGCGGGACTGGCAGGAACACTCAATAAAACGAAAAGCAAGTGACGGTGAGATACGAAGAAGGCAGCTTCGCCAGCGTTTGTGTGTCAGAACCGGGGGTGATTGTGCGTTAGTATGCATCGTGGTACACTGCAGAGCTATAGCGTCTTTAGTGAAAACAGCCGTGTCAGATGGGGTTGTATGGATTGATTCTGAACGCGACTGAGAGAGTGAAAAGTGAATAAAAAAAAAAAGCTAACCTTTACATGGATCATAAATTGCACCGGCTGTTACAGACTGAAATCAAATGTATGCTTTTATCCTAAAACAGTAAGAATAAGAGCAGTTTACTTCTCAAGCGGAGGGCGCAGGATCGAACCCGCGACCCCTTGATTCCAAGCGGGGCTGAGTCTATTGAGCCACGGACTCAGTTACAGTAAACTGGTGTCAATGTCATGTTAAGGCGGCTTTTGTTTCTGCAGTTATATGTTTGAATAAAAGTGCAATTGTGTTATTCTTGTGAAAATGTTTCTTTGCTATTTGGACTTCAGGCTTCATACATTATATAGTTTATGCCTACATTT
>NC_053155.1:5337025-5338475 GCF_016835505.1 Polypterus senegalus | reverse complement strand
TGATATTAGAAATAACATAGTATATCTCCCCAACACTGTGGAACCTCCTAAACCCCAGTACTCCATTATAAACAAATTCAATTCTTTCACCAGGATAGATTTACCTGATTTACATAGAATAATCTCTCAACTGAAACCCTCCACCTGCGTCCTTGGCCCAATACCAATAAGGTTTTTCAAGGAAGTATCAGGCGTGCTAATCTATACTAATAAAAGGCAAAGCCCTCACTGACTCACTCACTCACTCACTCACTGACTGACTGTCTCATTCATCACTAATTCTCCAACTTCCCGTGTAGGTAGAAGGCTGAAATTTGGCAGGCTCATTCCTTACAGCTTACTTGCAAAAGTAAAGTTACGAAATTCTACGCGTAACGGTCATAACTGGAACCTATTTTCGTCCATATACTGTAATAGACTGCAGCTCGATGGCCGTGGGAGGCAGAGTGGCGTCTCGCATCATCACGCCACCCACGTAATTGAGTGCCTGCCCATGTAAGGTAAATATTCGCAGGTCAAGGACTGTGCTTAGCATATTCATAAGTAAAAATATCTGAATCACAAACTGTTGTTAATTATATTTTGTCCATGAATACTTATTAAATAATTCCAAATAGTCTGTCCGCTTCCTTTCATAGCTTTTCCGATGCTTGTGCTGCTTCCAGGCATGTATTTTCGTATTAAAGCATTTAACCAATCACATTTCAGCCATCATTTGTTGCCAGGCAGAGAGGCCTTCACAATCCGTTCTGCAGGCCCTCTAACACAGAATAAATGTCGATTAACCTGTTGCTTCAACCAATCAGATTTTGAGTTGGTGTCAGTAGGGCCCTCTAGCAGGTGTACGACAACGTCACTATATTCAGACCTATTGATTGGATAGAAGCCGATATGAGGAACTCTACGAGGCCACTGAACGCACCGCAAACGCTCCGGCGCAAGATCCTCGTGCGCACTAAGGCCAACTACATGGCAGGATTCTGGACAATATTATTTGCCTGACACAGACCAGATTTCAAAACCACGAAAACCTGATGTTTGTCACGCTCCTCGACCCCCAAAAGTTTCGGGAATACAAGAAAAATTTCCCTCATTCAGCCTTCTCCAGTTTAACATAAGAGCAACGGAGCAGTTTTTGATCTGTCTCAGATAATTTTGCAGGAAAATCTCCCACTAATCACTGATCTCCTTGACTTCCTTTATCAGAAAAATCTGAATGAGAGCATGGGGAAGCTGTTCACATTGGTATATTTGGCAGTGACCATTCCCGTGTACACTGCTTCTGTCAAGCGGACATTTTCAGCCCTAAAGCGAATTAAAACTTATGCCACAAATACGACAGGGCAGGTTCAACTTTCAGCATTAGCTTCGATGGCGATAGAAAGGGACTTTTTGATGGAACTGAAGTGCACATATAATCCCTACAACAGAGTAATTGAACTGTTTTTGA